>NC_042959.1:55651944-55951944 GCF_901001165.1 Salmo trutta | reverse complement strand
ATAACCTTTTCGTTATCACTCTCTGAGATTCTACTGGCTACAGCACTTCCTGGATGAAACTGGCTTCTCATTGGTTGAAAAACCTGTCCGTTCCTACGATTGACTTGGTATTTTGCCAGTAGCATTTATCATTTGTTTTTACAATGATGCCTTGAAAAGAATGAATTCTGTTCTTTTTAAAAAACATGTTTCAATGGCCTATCTAAGTTGACCTCCAGTAATGCTATTCATTGCTTTTAAGTGATTGTCTTGTGCTCTGTGTGTACAATACGTGCGGTTTACATGGATTTGTCTGTATGGAGTATGTTGAATAAAAGACAGGAGACATTTTATATCTCTGACGCATTCTTTTAAAATTCTCAGCCACCTAATGTGACATAGAGACGTTAGATGGATTGACACTATTCATTCCCTCCCAAGCTGCTCCATCATTATTTTAGTTACTCTGAAAAATCAATAGTCTAAACGCAGACATCTTATATGGATCTAATACACTGCTAAGCTGTTATAAATAAATAACATGAATGAGATGTTCTTGGTCAGAAGTGGGATTTGTAGCAAGTTGAAAAGCTTGTCGAATGCATAATCGTTGATGAACCGTTTCAGTTCTTCGTAAATGTGTTTTAATATTCTTTGAAGTAATCACTGATGTGCCTGAGGCTTTATTGGTGAAAGTAAAAAGATGGAAACGTCCTTCATGCATCCAATCACATACCGATTGGTTACTTCAAGGCAGGACGTGATGCATTTTGACAACGTTGGAATTGGGCCTAAGCCTTTTAATGGTGCACCATACGTGACGCTAAATGAAAATGTCACCAAACGTGAACTAGCCCATGTCTCATTGTTAGGCATAGCTATCTTACTGTGATGTGTAGGCATTGTGCCAGTGAGCTTCTCTGCAGAGGCACAGAGAACCCCACTCCCTCCCATCTCTATTTGTATTGTGCAAGTCACACTACTGTTATCTTGCATACTCTCCATTTCCTCCCTTTTCTACTTCCCCCTTCTTTCTTACCTCACTTTACCTCCTTTAACTCTTTCCCTTTCATTCCTCTTCCCCCTGTCTGTCTGAACCCCCTCCCCCACTCATCCTTACATTTTCTATTTTATTTTCCTCCCTTCCTGTGTTCATTAGAGCAGTGGAGCCACAAAGCCTTCTCTTACAGTTGGAGCGTGGTGGATTGTCGGGTCACATTTTCCCTGTTCCGCCACCAGACCTTGTCCTCCCCCACTGAACAGAGGGTGCTGGACAGTGTCTGATGCCATAGGACAACAACCACAATGGAGGAAACGTCCTTTCAATCCCACACAAAGCACCAGTTCACTGACCCTCCTGCTAAAGCTGTGTGTATGTGGATCACAGTGTTGGAGTATATCCAGGTTAAACACTATTACTCTGATTATGGTGTCAGCAACACTTAGCTGAGAAAATGAAATGTGGTGGAGTTTTATTTACCTATCCTATGAGGTTTGTGGAAATGTCCAATTGAAAAAAATGACAATTTCATCTGGTTATTCCTTTGTCATCTTTAATTGTGTTGAGCCAGTGTCCAATTTGTTTGCAGATTCTCCATTGGCCATGCTTTTAAGGTCAGGGGTATGCCTGTTCTGTGTCGAGGGAAACAGGCATCAACGTATAGAGTGGAACAGTACCTTGCTTTTATTAATTACAGTTGGCTCTCCCATGATGCAGCCTGTTCCCCTCCTCCCACTTCACACCCCTACCCTTTCACATCCCAGAGTTCCGTTAGGCACATACAGGAACACACATTTCACACCTGCTACATTTAACCTTTATTTAACTAGGCAAGTACATACTGCAGCTAACCTCAGATAAGCCATCGCTATACCTTTACCAACTCGGAGAAAGAGGCCAGCAGTTGCCCAATTAGGAGATAAAATCATCCTGCTCTCTAAACTCTCACTGCATAGTGCATGGAGGACAGAGCACTGAGCAATGCCTCTACACTCAGTGCAGGGATTTATAAGGTTAATGCTTCCCTCTGTCTATCATAAAGCAGCGTGTAACTTCAAGTGCCCCTATGCCTACAGAAAGCTCCTGGCCTGGGCACCAGACTGTTTCTGCATTCAGCAACGCTGCATTGTTGCAACGACAAGTTGGCCAAAGCAGAAACAGATTGGCACACAGGTTAAGGAAGTTCCATCTGAAGTGTCCTCACCTCCCCCTGTAAGCACATCCCTTCAGTACTGTTCAACCTCCGCTGGCTCCCCATATGCTTACACATTGACTTTAAAATCCTGGTTCACACCGACCAAGCTATCCACAACTGTGGAGCCAAGGACCTGTCTGACCTCATTCTACCCTCCTACCCCACACACACCCTTTGAACCTCCAGGTCTGTACTTGTTCAGCAGCCCCACTGCAGACAAACATTTATGGGCGACAGGGTCTTTCAGTTTTGCAGCGCCTCGACTGTGGAACTTCCAGTCAATTTCAGGGCTGTAGTGTCTCTGGCCTCGTTTAAGGCACAGATAACTGTGCTGTTCAGAATAGCTTTCAAATACCTACGTTAATTCTGTTCTCCTGTCCACCAGATCTGACGACACCTCTATATAGCTTATATATATATACTGCTCAAAAAAATAAAGGGAACACTTAAACAACACATCCTAGATCTGAATGAAAGAAATAATCTTATTAAATATTTTTTTCTTTACATAGTTGAATGTGCTGACAACAAAATCACACAAAAATAATCAATGGAAATCCAATTTATCAACCCATGGAGGTCTGGATTTGGAGTCACACTCAAAATTAAAGTGGAAAACCACACTAAAGGCTGATCCAACTTTGATGTAATGTCCTTAAAACAAGTGAAAATGAGGCTCAGTAGTGTGTGTGGCCTCCACGTGCCTGTATGACCTTCCTACAACGCCTGGGCATGCTCCTGATGAGGTGGCGGATGGTCTCCTGAGGGATCTCCTCCCAGACCTGGACTAAGCATCCGCCAACTCCTGGACAGTCTGTGGTGCAACTTGGCGTTGGTGGATGGAGCGAGACATGATGTCCCAGATGTGCTCAATTGGATTCAGGTCTGGGGAACGGGCGGGCCAGTCCATAGCATCAATGCTTTCCTCTTGCAGGAACTGCTGACACACTCCAGCCACATGAGGTCTAGCATTGTCTTGCATTAGGAGGAACCCAGGGCCAACCGCACCAGCATATGGTCTCACAAGGGGTCTGAGGATCTCATCTCGGTACCTAATGGCAGTCAGGCTACCTCTGGCGTGCACATGGAGGGCTGTGCGGCCCCCCAAAGAAATGCCACCCCACACCATGACTGACCCACCGCCAAACCGGTCATGCTGGAGGATGTTGCAGGCAGCAGAACGTTCTCCACGGCGTCTCCAGACTCTGTCACGTCTGTCAAGTGCTCAGTGTGAACCTGCTTTCATCTGTGAAGAGCACAGGGCACCAGTGGCGCATTTGCCAATCTTGGTGTTCTCTGGCAAATGCCAAACGTCCTGCACGGTGTTGGGCTGTAAGCACAACCCCCACCTGTGGAAGTCGGGCCCTCATACCACCCTCATGGAGTCTGTTTCTGACCGTTTGAGCAGACACATGCACATTTGTGGCCTGCTGGAGGTCATTTTGCAGGGCTCTGGCAGTGCTTCTCCTGCTCCTCCTTGCACAAAGGCGGAGGTAGCGGTCCTGCTGCTGGGTTGTTGCCCTCCTACGGCCTCCTCCACGTCTCCTGATATACTGGCCTGTCTCCTGGTAGCGCCTCCATGCTCTGGACACTACGCTGACAGACACAGCAAACCTTTTTGCCACAGCTCGCATTGATGTGCCATCCTGGATGAGCTGCACTACCTGAGTCACTTGTGTGGGTTGTAGACTCCGTCTCATGCTACCACTAGACTGAAAGCACCGCCAGCATTCAAAAGTGACCAAAACATCAGCCAGGAAGCATAGGAACTGAGAAGTGGTCTGTGGTTACCACCTGCAGAACCACTCCTTTATTGAGGGTGTCTTGCTAATTGCCTATAATTTCCACCTGTTGTCTATTCCATTTGCACAACAGCATGTGAAATTTATTGTCAATCAGTGTTGCTTCCTAAGTGGACAGTTTGATTTCACAGAAGTGTGATTGACTTGGAGTTACATTGTGTTGTTTAAGTGTTCCCTTTATTTTTTTGAGCAGTGTATATATATATATAGCTTATATATATATATATAGCTTATATATATATAGCTTATATATATATATATATATATATAATATATATATATATATATTATATATATATACACACACACACTGAGTATACCAAACATTAGGAACACCTTCCTAATATTAAGTTGCAACTTGCACCCCCCTCTTTAACCCTCAGAACAGCCTCAATTCGTCAGGGCATGAACTCTACAAGGTATGCTGGCCCATGTTGATTCCAATGCTTCCCACAGTTGTGTCAAGTTGGCTGGATGTCCTTTGGGTGGTGGACCATTCTTAATACACACAGGAAACGGTTGAGCGTGAAAAATCCAGCAGCGTTGCAGTTATTGACACAAATCGGCACGCCTGGCACCTACTAACATACCCTGTTCAAAGGCACTTCAATATTTTGTCTTGCCCATTCACCCTCTGAATGGCACACACACACACAATCCATGTCTCGAGGATTAAAAATCCTTCTTTAACTTGTCTCCTCCCCTTCATCTACACTGATTGAAGTGGATTTAACAAGTGACATCAATAAGGGATCATAGCTTTCACCTGGACTCATCTGGTCAATCTATGTCATGGAAAGAGCAGGTGTTCTTAATGTTTTGTACACTCTGTATATATAAACCTTTTTTGTTATTTTCTTCAGAGCCTTCAGTGTTTTTCATATTAAATTCATTATTATTATGTTTCAACCATATCATTCTTGACATTGTCAATTCCCCC
Source organism: Salmo trutta (assembly GCF_901001165.1). Lineage (NCBI taxonomy): Eukaryota > Metazoa > Chordata > Actinopteri > Salmoniformes > Salmonidae > Salmo > Salmo trutta. The sequence goes on along the minus strand of NC_042959.1, from coordinate 55,947,028 downwards.
CTACGTCAGTCAAATAGCAACACAGCGATGCACACAGTTGGGGTGTAAGGTAGTTGTTGAATTTAGTTTTTATTACATCTTACACAGTGTTTCTGGTGCCCAGCATGGTGGGGCATGGCATTGTTTACAGTGCAAAAAAAGGTCCATGTAGCACATCAGAGACTGGCACCATCGTTATACACAGGGCAGGTCAGGGGTCACGGGGGTTAGGCTACACAACTCTGAGATATGCGCTTGTCCATTCAGTAGTACCTCCATACAAGGCTAGCCTTCAGCAACTAACATGCACTGCAAAACGATATATAGCTTAAAATGGTCTCACATCACAGAACTGTTCTTCCGCTATTTTCTTTATTTTTCATTTCCATGCACCACATTACAGAAACATTTTAGTAACGTATTGCTTAGGCTACTGGAGGGATATAATTCTAATAGTATAAGTTATTGTTACTAGTAGTTTGACTACTTGGTGTAGAGATATTATTTAACAATACGGTAAACATTGTTGTCACTGGTCAGTAGGGGACACCCTCTCTTTCAGCCAATGAGAGGTTGGAGTATGTAGTATAGAGAAGACAAAGTACAGGGACTTTCAATGGTGGTATCAATCTCATTGTTACAAAAATCTGTACATTTACAAAGAGTATAGAAACAAAAGGTTTGAAAAGTATGTGACACCCTATGTCTCTGATAATGTGTCCTAGCTACGCACACACTGTCACTGGCAAATTGACAGATTTCTTGAAAGAAAAGCAAAAATACACCCTACATCCTTGGAGTTTCAAGCTACAGTATCTTTAAACACTTCATGAGTGAGGGGAAGGGAGGCGGGTTGGAAGGGGGTGGAGGGGGTGTGGTTTATAAGGGGGCAGGGGCTGAAATGTCCTCAGCACAGAGCACCAGCGCTAGCTCTGTCCTGTACAGCTTGCCCCCGTCTGATAGCGCCATAATGGCGGTCTTATATGTGGGGATTTTGTTGACTTCCAGCACCTGTCGAAGACAAGAAACAGATGCAGACATCCAACTTGTCATTTTCATCCCTTGACTTTTACAGATTTAACATTGACCCTACTTTTTCATTTCAAAATCCCCTGCGGCTATGAGATGGTCGCTGGCCCAAAGCTTAGCTCATAAAGATGACACAAAATATTTGCACAAAAAAAGAGGAGTAGGCTCTACATGCAGGTCACATATGGCTTTGACATATTGACATCCAGAAAACTATTTTTAAAGTCAGCTGTGAGAGTGCGAGAGAGAGAGAAAAAGAGAAAGATAGAGAGAGAGTGACAGACAGACAGACAGACAGACAGACAGACAGACAGACAGACAGACAGACAGACAGACAGACAGACACAGGATATCTGTCCAGTTCTAAACATGCTCTTATGAGTTTGTTTGAAGAGGTACTCTGATTGTTCTCAGGCCAATCATATCACCACAGGCAACAAACGAGGCCCTCTGTGATATTTGAAGTCTCAAGATGAAAAACCAAAAGATTTGTTTGGACTGTTCAGACCTAGGTTCAATCAGAGAAAGCGTTAACCATTGAAAGCTGACACCCGCATAGCTGGTGTTTTAGCAGTGTGGGTTTATTACTAATTCGACTTGGCGCATCCAATGGCAATGTCCGCGATAAGTATAACGCCGGGAGCCGCTTGCTGATTTGACAGCTCCAACACAGTTACACCTCAGACATCGCCTAAATAAAAACAATGAGACTGGTATGCAGTTCTTGATTATCGCAGGTTAAGGCGGAACTGATTGAATCTTGCCCTTAGTCTCCATCAATTAAACAGAATGGAAACCCACCTTCTTGTTCTTCTCACACAAATCTTTGAGGAGGGCATCCAGCTCATTCTCATCCATATAGCCATTCTCATCCTGAGAGAGAGAGAGAGAGAGAGAGAGAGAGAAGGACAGAGAGAGAGACAGAGAGAGAGGGGGAGAAAGACAGAGAGAGACACACAAGAAACACAATGTCACACCATTTAGCCCGCCTGTGGGTTTGGTTTGGTATGTAGTGTCAACATGATACCACGCTACATCTCACAAGCCTGATCTCAGTAAACAAACAAAACAATAGGCCTAATGAACAGATGTGTATATTTGAACAGCTTGTTCATGGGCCCTTCGGATATTTGCTCATATTTTCTATTCATGAATTTGAGCTGTTTGTTTTTGGTCATCTATGTACTGGCTCGTGTGCCCTGAAAGCAATATTATAACCACATCGCTGATACCTTTACAAGGATATTCCTATCCACTTTAGGGGAGTTCTCTGTGTGTCCAACTCCATTCAGAGCAATAGAAATACTGTACCATAGAGTCTAGCAATCAATCCTCTGTGTTGGCAACAAGAACACCATCATCAGGAACCATTTGGGACAGTAGGTGCCAACATGGCACTTCTAACAATCTAAATCTTTAAACCAGGTTCTATGGTCGAAAACTAAAACAAATGGAAAAGCATGAAAAGCCAGCCACTCAGATTAATTGTCCTGTAATGCTCTACAGGCAAACTAAATAATGTGTTGTCATTTGCTGCCCCAATTACCGGTCTGGATGTCACATATCAGCGTGGCCCAGAACGCCTCCCTGCCTGCCTCCCTGCCTCCTTGTCTGTCTGCCTGTCTGTCTGTCTGCCCGCCTCCCTGTCTGTTTGCCTGTCAGCCTCCATGCCTGCCTGCCTGTCTGCCTACCAGCCTGCCTGCCCGCCTGCGCAACATGAACCTGCCAGTCAATATGGATTACATGCGCTGCCACGGGAGAGAAGGTATGGGCCGACCTGCTGCAGACAGTCATATATTATAGGGGGAGAGAGGGAGAGGAAAGAGATGGAGAGGGTGGGGTAAATGGGGATGGGGGAAGAGAGAGAGCGTGAAAGAGCGAGAGAGAGAGGAAGAGTGATGGTGGCAGGGGGGGACCATGCACTGTATCCATTGTGCATACAAATAAGGGCAATAGGAAGAGAAATCGGTAGATAGACAGAGAGAGAACAAGAGCAAGAAAGAGAAGGAGAGATAGATAAAGAGGATAAGAGAGAAAGATTGAGGGAGTGCATCCCTGGAGAGCAGCAATTTCCTAGACTAGCACGTTCTGAAGCACTTTCTGTCCTTGTTCATACTGTGTCTTGAGATGCATTGAAACATTCAAAATGCCATAACAGAGAGTGATTCTTATTTTTTTGAGAGGGTGCATAATGACAATGTATTATTGGAATGTACCTGATCGTATAACTCAAAGATCTTGTTGAACTCTCTTCTCACCATCTTCACATTCTGTAACAGAAAGACAGGAGGGAGAGGGGGAGGAAAAGAGAGGGAGAGGAGACAATTGAGTCAAGGTCAATTTGATTTTCCGATTCCATCTCGGATTTACTCTGGGAATAACCACCAACCTGAAACTTGAGTAGAAAGTTCTCCTCGTCCGGTAGCAGCCTGTTGAAAAAAAACACACATTGGAAGAATTGTGTTCAGGTCATATACAGCATGATGTGTAGACAGATATATCATTCATATCACACAGGACAAAACTCCATAAGCAGACCTCGCCATTTCTGCCAAACACAACTTCCCATCGTGGTTTGAGTCGAATATTTTGAGCTGGAAGAGAAAAAAAAATAAACGAATTAAAGTTCTACAAAACAGAAAATGAAGGACTATACTGTACAGAGCTATTTGTTGTAGCCATTTAGCTACACTGTTCTCAAAGTTGTTGCCGAGTCTAGCTGCATAAGTATAAACTATATTCTTACTGTGGTATGTGTATACTCATCTAACTTCTTTTCGTCATATGGTTTCTTAGCCTTCTGAAGCAGATCTTTCAAAAAGTTCTGGAAATTAAGCAAAAGCAGAAAGATCAGTTTGACAACAACGCCTGCTATAGCAGACACATTTTAAATGCAATGCTGTGCGGGAGGTACAGTCAGGTCCAGAAATATTGGCACCCTTGATAAAGATGAGCAAAAAAGACTGTATAAAATAAATAATACAAATTCTGAGCTACAGTGTCTTCATAAAGTATTCATACCCCTTGACTTATTCCACATTGTGTTGTGTTATAGCCTGAATTCAAAATGGATTAAATGGAGAAAAATGTTCTCACCCTTCTAAACACAATACCCCATAATGACAAAGTGAAAACATGTTTTTAGAAAGTTTAGCAAATTTATTAAAAATGAAATACACAAATACCTAATTTACATAAGTATTCACAACCCTTTTCTATGACACTCTAAACTGAGCTCAGGTGCATCCAATTTCCTTTGATCGTCCTTGAGATGTCGTTACAACTTGATTGGAGTCCACCTGTGACCAATTAAATTGTTTGGACATGATTTAGAAAGAACCACACCTGTCTATATAAGGTCCTACAGTTGACAGTGCATGTCAGAGCAGAAACTATACCATGAAGTCCAAGGAACTGTCTGTAGATCTCTGAGTTATAATTGTGATGAGGCATATATCTGGGGAAGGGTATAAAACAATTTCTAAAGTGTTCAAAGTTTCCAAGAGCACAGTGGTCTCCATCATTGGGAAATGTAAAAAATATGGACCTACCCAGACTCTGCCTAGAGCCGGCCGTCCAACCAAACTGACCAACCGGGCAAGAAGGACTTTAGTTAGGGAGGTGACCAAGAACCCAATGTCCACTCCGACAGAACTACAGAGTTCTTTGGCTGAGATGGGAGAACCTGCCAGAAGGACAACAGTCTCTACAACATTTCACCAATATGGGCTTCATGGTAGAGTGGCCAGACGGAAGCCATTCCTGAGAAAAATACACATGACGTCACGCTTGGAGTTTGCCAAAAGCCACATGAAAGACTCTGAGATCATTGAATCCCTTTGAAAATCTGCGGAAAGACTTGAAGATTGCTATTAGCCGTCACTCCCCATATAACTTAACAGAGCTTGAGAAAATCTGCAAGGAAGAATGGGAGAAAATCCCCTAATCCAGATGTGCAAAGATGATACAGACATACCCAAGACGACTCAAAGCTGTCATCACCGCCAAAGGTGCTTCTACAAAGTATTGACTCAGGGGTGTGAATACATATGTAAATTAGATATTTCTGTATTTCATTTTCAATACATTTGCAAAAATGTCTAAACTTATTATCACTTTGTCATTATGGGGTGTTGTGTGTGTGTGTAGATGGGTGAGGGAAAAAAATCTATGTAATCAATTTTGAATTCAGGCTGTAACACAACAACATGTGGAAAAGTCAAGGGGTATGAATACTTTCTGAAGGCACTGTATATTGTATGCTCAACAAAAACTGAAAAATGAAATTATTTTATACTAATACAGTTGTTTTTTTTCCACAAGAAGATAGGGGTCAAAATCATTGGCACCCCTGTTTTCAATACCTTACCTTGCGAGGATAATGGCACTGAGCCTTTTTCAAAAATGTTTTATGGATTGGAGAACACATTGGAAAGCATCTTAGACCCTTTCTTTATACAGATCCATGATATCCTTCATCTGTGCTTATGGACCTCTTCAATTCAAACCACAGGTTTTGAATGTGGTTCAAGTCCGGAGACTGAGATGGCCATTGCAAAATGTAGATTTTTTGTGGTCAACTAACCATTTCTTTGTGGATTTTGATGTGTGCTTGGGGTTATTGTCTTGCTGGAAGATCCACTTGTGGCCAAGTTTCAGCCCCCTGGCAGACACAACCAGGTTTTTGGCTAAAATGTCCTGGTACTGGATAAAGTTCATGATGACATTGACCTTAACAAGGGCACCAGGACCAGAGGAAGCAAAATAGCCCCATAACATCAAAGATCCACCTGCATATTTTACAGTAGGTATGGGGGGATTTTTTCTGCATATTCATATTTTTTGCGACGCCAAACCCACCACTGGCGTGCGTGGCTAAAGAGCTTCATTTTCATGTCATCAAAAATATGTTAACACCTGGAGTTTGCTAAACTTTTTAGTTCCAGGTAAAACGTTTTTGGGTTCCATATAGAACAAAAGGGTTCTACTTGGAACCAAAAAGGGTTATTCAAAGGGTTATCCTATGGAGAGCCAAATAACCCTTTTAGGTTCTAGATAGAGTGTATAGCTCACTCAGAGTGCACATCAATCCAGCTTAATTATTCCACAACTTCCTTGACACTACTCTAGGGAAGGTTATAGCCAACGTATAGTACCAGTCAAAAGTTTGGACATACCTACTCATTCAAGGTTTTTCTTTATTTTTACTATGTTCTATGTTGTAGAATAATAGTGAAGACATCAAAACTATGAAATAACACATATGGAATCATGTAGTAACCAAAAAAGTGTTAAACAAATCAAAAATATATTTTATATTTGAGATTCTTCAAAGTAGCCACCCTTTGTCTTGATGACAGCTTTGCACACTCTTGGCATTCTCTCAACCAGCTTCATGAGGTAGTCACCTGGAATGCATTTCAATTAACAGGTTAGCCTTGTTAAAAGTTAATTTGTGGAATTTCTTTCCTTCTTAATGCGTTTGAGCCAATCAGTTGTGTTGTGACAAGGTAGGGGTGGTATACAGAAGATAGCCACATTTGGAAAAAGATCAAGTCGATATTATGGCAAGAACAGCTCAAATAAGCAAAGAGAAATGACAATCCATCATTACTTTAAGACAGGAAGGTCAGTCAATCCGGAAAATTTCAAGAACTTTGAAAGTTTCTTTGAGTACAGTTGCAAAAACCATTAAGCGCTATGATGAAACTGGCTCTCATGAGGACAACCACAGGAAAGGAAGACCCAGCGTAACCTCTGCTGCAGAGGATTAGTTCATTAGAGTTACCAGCTTTAGAAATGGGCAATTAACTGCACCTCAGATTGCAGCCCAAATAAATGCTTCACAGAGTTCAAGTAACAGACACATCTCAACATCAACTGTTCAGAGGGGACTGCGTGAATCAGGCCTTCATGATCGAATTGCTGCAAAGAAATGACTACTAAAGGACACCAATAAGAAGAAGAGACTTGCTTGGGCCAAGAAACACTAGCAATGAACATTAGACCGGTGGAAATCTGTCCTTTGGTCTGATGAGTCCAAATTTGAGATTTTTGGTTCCAACCGCCATGTCTTTGTGAGACGCAGAGTAGGTGAACGGATTATCTCCGCATGTGTAGTTCCCACCGTGAAGCATGGAGGAGGAGGAGGTGGGTGTGATGGTGTGGGGGTGCTTTGCTGGTGACACGGTCACTGATTTATTTTGAATTCAAGGCACACTTAACCAGCATGGCTACTACAGCCATCCCATCTGGTTTGATAGTGGGACTATCATTTGTTTTTCAAAAGGACAATGACCCAAAACACACCACCAGGCTGTGTAAGGGCTACTTGACCAAGGAGAGTGATGGAGTGCTGCATCAGATGACCTGGCCTCCATAATTACCTGACCTCAACCCAATTGAGATGGTTTGGGATGGACTGCAGAGTGACGGAAAAGCAGCCAACAAGGGCTCAGCATATGTGGGAACTCAAGACTGTTGGAAAAGCATTACCAGGTGACTACCTCATGAAGCTGGTTGAGAGAATGCCAATAGTGTGCAAAGCTGTCATCAAGGCAAAAAAGGTGGCTACTTTGAAGAATCTCAAATATATTAGATTTGTTTAACACTTTTTTGGTGACTACATGATTCCGTATGTGTTATTTCATAGTTTTGATGTCTTCACTATTATTCTCCAATGTAGAAAATAGTAAAAATAAAGAAAAACCCTTGAATGGATAGGTGTGTCCAAACTTTTGACTGGTACTGTATATGAGTGAAACTTTGGTATTGGGGTTAAGAAAGACAAAACTCCCCTGAGATTCCTACAAATTGCTCAGTTACCAAAATGATTTACAATAAAAAAGGGATTTCAAGTTACAGTCCAGATAAGCCTTGACCTCAGAGGCTCCTTGTGAGCCTATATCCCCTTAATGAAATAGAGAGGACAATGAGACAGTTCATCAAGATACAAATTGGGAGGCAAGTTACAGTCCAGCATTGTTCACCTTCAGCTCATCTGCTTCAATGTAGCCACTATGGTCTGCATCATAACATCGCCAAGCCTGGAATGAGACAATGAGTGAAATAGGGGTTTGTATCATCAATGAGGAGAGAATAGTTAAATCAGTTAAAAACTATATTTATGCCATGAGCCACTTGAAAACATTTAAAATAGATAATATTGGTTAATAGAAAAATACCTGCATAAATTCCGCACAAGACTTCAACTGTTGCCGGAAAAATAACAAGAAGTTCTCCTCTGTGGGCAATATTTGTACTAGCTGTGACACAGAGAAAAGAACCAAAATATATAAGAGATAACACTGTATTGTCCTGAAACATGCTTACATTGGTTCAACGTCCCATTTATTTTTAACAGTTGATCAGTGGCAAAGAATGGCACCCTGTGACAGTTTAGCCACCATCCACTGGGCACAGACGTCATTTAAACGTCTGGTTTTGATTTACGTTTGGTTGAGAATTCAATGTGAAATCAACAAAAAATATCACTATGTCATTGGATTTAGGTTAAAGTTGGGTGAAAAAAAGACTAAATTCCCTTATGTTGAATACTTTTTTCAAATCCAATCAGTTTTCCACATTGATTCAATGTCATCATTGTGGCGTACCAGGGGGAGTCTCGTCGAGGCCATATGACAGACAGAGGGGCTGATTGCTCACCAGCCATACGGGGCCCATAAAGCTGCCAGGAGGCCAGCACATGGGAGGGTTGCTACCGGACAGGGCAAGTCTGAGAACGTGGTCAGACCAGGGTTGACGTTTACGCACTATCAGCTTGGCCGAGTTGATAGCTCAGTTTGTTCAGGCACAACAAGCGCAACAGGACATTTAGGAACGAATGCTGGAAGAACAGCGTCTACAGAATGTCCGCCTGCTGGAGGACGTCAGGAAGCTGCGAGGACAAACGCAGACCGAATCGCATCCCAATCAGTTTTTAATTAAGCTAACAGAGGATGACAACCTACTTCTGCACGTTTGAACGGACAGCACTCCGGAAAGGTTGGCCCAAGGCGAATTTGGCGAGTCTGCTGGCCCCTTTCCTGTCCGGAGATGCCCAAAAGGCGTATTATAAACTCAACACCGAACAGGTGGCTAACTACGACTGTCTCAAGAGGGAGGTTCTCAGCCACTACGGGTACAGCCTGGCCCGTCGGGCCCAACTGGTCCACGACTGGAGGTTTGTGGCCGAAAGCTTCCCCCCGAGCCCAGATGAGCGACCTACTGTGCATCACCAGAGCATGGCTCCTAACCGACGTAGCCACCCTCCATGTTATCGACAAAGTGGTCATGGATCGCTTCTTACGGGTGCTACTTCACATGAAGAGGGAGGCAAACCTACGCGCCCAGACCTTGGAGGACCTCTTGTGAGCTGTGGAGACACACCAGAATACAGAGGCCCTGCTGAAAGGGATGCAGGTCAAGTCCGGGAGCTGTCGGAGGGGAAAGAAGGATGACCCCACCACCGTACTCCCCAATCCGACAGTCAGCCGGGCTAAAGGACTGCAGACCCGCAGAGAGACAGCCAGGGGGGAGTTGACCCGCTGCCAACAACCCCAGGAGGATGAAGATCGAAGGAGATGTTTTGAGTGTGGCGCCCGGGAACACCTCGCATGCAATTGCCCTTGTCAAGAGGAGTCGATGCCCTCAGCGGGCCCTGGAGATGAGTCGGGCCATGCAGTAAACTACCTCATCTCATGTTGGGCCCACAGTGAACTACCCATGGTGCCGGTGAAAGTCAATGGTCACGACACACACTCTCTGTTGGATTCTGGGAGTGTGGTAACGCTATGTCAGTCTCCTGTGTCCACGGCAACATTCACCCGGGCAGGCAGTATTCACCAGGCAGGCCACCATCGTGACGCCACAAGGAATCTGTCAGATGGTGGTGGGTGCTGTACCTGAGTTGCCGGTACCCCTCCTCGTGGGACTAGATTGTTCGCTGTTCTCGGCAATGTGGAGGCACGAGCTGAGAAAAAGAGAATGAGCTGGCGACCGACGAGAGAGGGGACAGACCGTCACCTGCACGACCCGTAAGCAAGCGGTTGCCAACCCCGTGTCTACGGACCCGGAGTTGGGGGTCCGAGGGGGTGAACAACCGGAGGAGGAGCCCATGCTTCCCCTCTTCAATTTCCAGTGGGAGGATCCGAACTTGAACGCCGCCACGGCCCAAGTGATAGCGGTGGATGGCCAGCTTGTTGAGTGACTTCCAAATCAAAAATAACCTGTTGTATCAGGTGTCCCACGAACAGGGGGAACTTCGAGAGGTGCTGTTGCTGGCCCGCTGGTATGTCGGAACCGTTCTCCAGCTGGCCCACACCCATTTGTTGGGGGAGCACCTGGGAATGGAGAAGACCCGGAAATGCCTGGTTCCACATGAGGCAGGCCGTGGAAGGCTATTGCCGCAGCTGCCCCGAGTGTCAAATCACCGCACCAAAAGCACACTTCCGGAACCTGCTGGTTCCCCTTCCGATCATTGGAGTGCCGTTTGAATGCATCGCCATAGATATAGTGGGACCCCTGGTAAAAATGGCCCGAGGACACCGGTACATCCTGGTAATAGTAGATTATGCCACCCGTTATCCCGAGGCCATTCCCGTACGGGAGGTGTGGGAAGCCTAGCCGACCCCCTTACGCAGCGTGGTGGAACAGGTAGAGACAATGAGGGAGCGGATGACAGGCATATGGCCAGTGGTAAGGGAACATATGGCGAAGGCCCAGTGCGCCCAAGCCAAGGTCTACAATCGGGGTACCCAGCCCCGAGAGTTCTATGTGGGTGAGAAGGGGCTAGTTTTAATCCCCACCACAGAAAGTAAGTTCCTGGCAACATGGCACGGTGTGAGGTGACAGAGAAGCTGGGACCTATAAATTACCACGTACGGCAGCCAGGGAGATGGAAACACGAACAGATTTACCACGTGAACCTTTTGAAGAGGTGGCACGTGAGGACAGCCTTGGCTGTGTTGTGGTCGAAACCCAGGACGTCGACGGGACCAGTGGTGGTCTCGAGCAATGAGGACCTCGGACCGGCCCAGAAGCAAGCACTCCGGGAGCTCATCGATCGGAACACGGCCGTATTTTCTGAGGGTGGACAAGCTCATCGACCGGTTGGGAAAGGTCCAGTACATCAGCATCCTGGACCTGACCAAGGGATATTGGCAGGTACCCTTGGCAGCCTCCTCCTGGGAAAATACGGCATTCTCGACTCCGGACAGCTTATACCAATACCGGGTCCTCCTGTTTGGTCTCCATGGAGCCCAGCCCACGTTCCACGCCTGATGGACCGACTCCTCCAACCCCACCAACAGTACGCAGCGACCTATTTGGATGACATCATCATCCACAGCCAAGGTTGGGAAGAGCACCTGACGCGTCTCCAGGCGGTACTGGATGTGCTCATTCAAGCCGGATTGACAGTGAATCACAAGAAATGCAAGCTGGTGTTTGATAAGATTTGAGTACCTGGGGTATTTGATCGGACATGTGAATGTCAAGCCCCAGGAGACGAAGGTCCAGCCAGTTTGTGACTGGCCCATGCCCCAAGGCACAGGTCAATTCCTTCCTGGGGCTGGCGGGATACTATAGCTGGTTAATCCCCAACTTTGCGGCTATAGCCCTTACCGTTCTGACCAGCGGCCACCTCCCAAAAACAGTGAAGTGGTCGGATGAGGCCGAAGCGGCGTTCAGGTGCCTGAAGGAAGCCCTGTGCTCCCATCCGATTCTCGTGACGCGGGATTTCCAGGTACCGATGCTGGTGCAGACGGATGCCTGCGACACGGGACTAGGGGACATCCTGTCCCAGGTACACAGTGGGGAGGAACACCCCATCATGTACATAACCCGGAAGTTGATACTCCTAGAAAACAAGTACTTGATTGTCAAGAAAGAGTGTTTAGCGGTGAAGTGGGCACTAGACACTCTTAAGTATTACCTGTTGGGCACCCACTTCACCCTGATCACGGACCATGATCCCCTGGTCTGGATGGCCAGGGGAAAGGACACAAATGATTGAGTCACCAGTTGATTCTTGTGTGGCGTACTGCGGACAACCCACCATGGGGCAACTCGTCGAGGCCTGGTGACAGTCGGAGTCTACATCATGCGGCGGTGGCTCCCTCTGCTGGACGTGCCAGGTCTCAACGGGTCATCCGGCCAGGACTAATTGGGGCTGATTGAGGCTGGTGAGCAATCAAGGTGCTGATTGCTCACCAGCAGCACGGTACAGCAGTACATAAAGCTTCCAGGAGGGTTGGAGGTAGTGAGAGGTCGCTACCGGCCAGATGTCCTCACGGTCTGCTAGAACCGAGGGGCTCGGTGGTCTACCCCAGAGGAGACAGCGTTCCCCGGAGCCCAGAAGACGGTAACCTGGAAGAGGTCTCCGGGAGGAGACCGGTTTCTTTACTTTTTCTTTGTTTTAAATAAACACCCTTGAAACTGAGGGTATCACACTTGTCTGTCTGATCTGTGTAAACTTCTTGATCAAACCCACTGGTCTGACACATCATTTATTTTTATTTTTTTAAATAACGTAAAACAATATTGATTCTACCAGTTTTTGCCCAGTGAGCAAACCCAGCTGGCTGCTTAGAAATACATTGTAAATCCGGTTTGAGACCCGGCCTAAACTTTCAGACTCCTCCCGCTAGATTATCCATCAGACATCTGCAATATAACCATTCCGGGGGCATTGAAACACCCCATGCCAAAAATGTGTTTTCATACAGGACTCCTGTTCTTCCATCCCGCTCCTGGAGAATCCAATCTAAACGACAATCTCGTATTCCAAACACAATAGATGTGTTTTCCACTTTCAAATGATGTGTCTTACCTCTATTTTTGTGTAATCACTGTGTGTGTGTGTTTGCGTGCGTTGGTGCATTTGTGTACAGCTGAATGACCCTGTCAGGACCCTGTCTGTCAGCTAAAGCTTCAGAGTATCCATCTACAGCAGAGATATGAATCCCCTTGACCCTGCATGGCTAAAGTGACTGTCTTTTAAAATTATATTTCAACACCTTTCATAGAGGGAGAAGCCCCCTATAAACCTGTCAGTGTTTCAAGATCCGGTGTCCCTGAAAGTCCCAAATTCTAGGTGGGTCTTAACCTACTGCATCATGAGTTTATGTAGACTCTCACCTCAACAATTCCAATTTTGGCATCTGTATTTTTCTCATATTCCTGTACAAAAGCCTTCATTTGGTCTGTAAGCTCCTATGAGAGAGTGAAAATTACAGTGTCAATTAATTGCAGTAGCTTTTGCCTTGAAGAATTACACACAAATCAACATATAAACATATTGGTTAACAACGAAAATAAATAGGGATTCACACATCCTTATAACAAGTAATTATGTTTTATGCAGGGAAGCTTTTAGTTGTTTGAAATACAAGCACTGATAACATGAGAGGGCTCAGTAAATCTGCTCCATTATCTGGAAAGGCTATTTAGTAGAAACCTGGTGCCGTGAAAGACCTTGTATACCTTGTGTCCTCACAAACACCATTTAACATGCTAAGCAGATGGCCATGTTATCCAATCTGAATTAGATTAGGAGCGAGTGTTGTAATCTTCACCCATCACTTTTAGCACAGGTCAGTCCATGTCGCTGCACACATACAGATGGCCACGCGATGCATTGATCATGCATGTACGGAGGGGCCCAACCAGCTCTCAAAGTCTCACGGCAGAATTAGACGTTGATCCATGTTTCTCAAATGGCAAATTTTGAAGTTGTTCCAAATGTAAAGTTTCAAAGTGTTTAAGGTTAAGTTTAGGCATTAACTCTGAATTTGTATGGTTAGGGTTAAGTTCAGGCATTTATTCAAAATTCTTAAGGTTAGGCATTAACTCTGAATGGTTAAGGTTTGGGATATGTTTAAAACAAAATATAAAAAACAACATTCTATCGCTAGATTAGAACTTGCAACCTTTCGAATCAGATGCGTACTCCCACCTGCCATTCCCGTTCACAACGCCCTAGCAAAACCGACACCTACTTGAAGGTAACAGCTCTCACTGTTGCCCCTAGAGGCTGGTTCCACGTCATCTTCCCACGTCCTCAGACATTGATGGACATCGAATACTGACTTGTATCACAGTTGACCTGGCTGCACAGCCAGCCAGCTACTGATGTAATGCCTGGTGTGGAGGATAAAGATCTCCACTGACACGTTCAGTGTAATTGAATCGAGTTGACGAGGCACTGATACTGTCAGGTACTTTCATAGAAGCATACGAAGTGCCACAAGAGAATGCTAAAATAAGTTATAATAGAAGATGCTTAAAGGTCCAATGCAGCCATTTTTATCTCAATATCAAATGATTTATGGATAACAATTAAGTAACTTACTGTGATTGTTTTCCATTAAAATGGTCAAAAAGAAACAACAGCTTCTTAGCAATTTTCACAGTATTATTCCAACCTCATAGTGTGTAAATATATATAAAACATAGGAAAATCACGTTTGTGACTACACACTGGGCCTTTAAAGGCAGCCATTTGACATTGTCTATGTTGGGACTGGGAAGTGTTACATGTGACAATGTGATACTGTAGATACTGTATGATGTGTAACACTTAAAGGGTAGCACTTATCTGCTACATGGCCTTGCGGTAAGCCTGATGAAGTGGGCTTTATTGCATGCATAGTTAATTGCGTTCTTGTGTTGCATATTTGTGTAAGGTATAAATTAGGCTTTATGCTGCAAATTGAGCATTGCTGTAAAAGATGGACATGGCCTTTACTATGATCTCTCACTCCCATTGTGTCGATGGTAAAAGTAAATGAGTTGTAAGATAGATGTAAAAAAACAACTAGATTCAATTTGATATCCAAGGATAAAAGATCAATATTAGTCTATCTTACACCTCGACCACGCCTATACCATCATTGCGCAAAATGGTACGCAGCATCATCTGGATATGTGTTCAACAAAAGTACAACATTCACCTTCTACTACCATTTCTGTCAAGTCTTCTACGCATACAGTTTGACGCATACGTTTGATAAATCCAACGTATGCACCACACAGAACGCACTGCAAATGCCTCTGCAACGCAATGCTGCAAGGCAAACTCAGCGTTCCATTGGAAATGAATGTACTTTTGCTGTACCAAAATGCAATGCGGCTATCGGTGTGATTGAGGCATTAGTACTATATGTTTTCATGAGAACATCAGAAGTACCTTAGTACTGACTAATGTCTGTTTTATAGAGCCTTTCTATAATAGGAATATAAACACAGTAGGACTTAGATTTTTACATTTGCATTTAATCTCCAAAACACAATCAATAAAAGCAATGCATTGCTTCAAGAACAATGTGAACCATATCCTGAGATGCTATAAACAAATATCTGTAAATCCCAGTATCACACCAGCGCTGACCAAATATGTTCCAAATATACGACTATTATCATATCATAATTTTCCTTTCAGAGAAACTGGCACAAGAGGTTAACTCTAGAGAAGAAGACCACCTTGCATACTCACTGGAGAAAAAAGTGTACAGGTCGAAAGTAGGCAATACGTAGCAACGTAGAAAGTAGGCAATATTCTAACATTGGCCTTGTCTTTCGGGGTAAAATGATTATGTTGTATGAAAGGAAGATGTACTACGAGTGAGCTCTTCTTCTAGTCCATGTGTGTGTCCATTGAGTAGATGCATGGCGGCCATCTTTGGAAGCCATCTTTATTGCTGTATGACATAATCAAAATCATGTCCACTATCCAACGTCAAGTGACTCTGCAAATGTTAAAGTGCATGTTTGATTGAATTCCATGGAATTTCAAAGTAAGAGGACCCTGAGCCAATCAACACACTGCATGCGCTATGCAGTCAAAACCAATCATTGATCTCTGTATTGATCTCTCTGATGATGATGCCCATGCAAAATGTGGAAACCATCTTTGGCATCTCTCTGCATAAGGTGGTGTCAGATATGCTAATAACTCCAATCCTACTTCAAAATGCACTTCAATGATGATTTCTCACTGGCCATTGATTTGGCAGTTGTAAATGGGCACTTAATTTGATAGTAAATGCTGCGATTTTCCATAATCAACTCCCCAATGTGCTCTCTCCCCATAGAGTAAATCAAAAGGTGTTTTCAGTGTCTGGCAAACGTTGAGCCATTACTCCTGTTTAAAGATCTGGGATTGAGTGCCAAATGGCTTGCTCTATAGAGGCTTGGCTAATTGCTTGTGCACAGAATGGGAAATAAGTGTTTAACCTTTCCCAAATGCAAAGTAGGAAAGTGCACTGCAGTGCTGTTTGTCACTGAGCAATGGGTGACTCAATCCAATTCAGACCCCAAAACGCTGAGTTGAGACACAAATAAAAATACCAATGTCAAATAACAAGGTCAGAATGGAAAACAGAATTTTACAAAACTGCTTTTTCCTCATTGGGGCTTACAGTTGAGCACGATGGAAATCTGGGAAATACATCCATCAACCCATCAATCTGACGCACCAGGAATATGGGGTTGTTCCATGTCGTTCAGGCATGGAAAGACATGGAATATTGGTACACCAGACATGTACTTGACACCTCATAACTAGTCATAATGTATTAATCAATGTCAATTGACCCTTCGCTAAGCCCCGCCCCAGAATTCTGGGCAACTAATCGTAGTGCTCCAATGGATAGCAACTGTCTCGAGTACTACACCTCAGAGAAGCTCATGTTTGAAACCACATAAAAGCCGGTGAGGGCAGTGAGAAACCCTGAGTTCTTTAAAAAAAATACATGTTTTAAATGGCTAAACAATGGAATAGTGCACCAGTGGTACTTGTGATTCCAGAGCCTGTTAATGGAGTATTTTTAGAATCCAAAATTATACTTTTGTTACATTGTTTGGTAGTTCATCTGGTTAGCTATTTCTCAGGCTCATTGACCACCAAACGTTGCTAATGCTAGCTAGCTTGCCACTAAATATAACTTGTTTTCTCAAAATGTATGTTAGCTAGCTAAGTTAACCATGTTATTAATACAACTCCAATCTGCTGTCGACGTCAGGATACGATTTGAGAGCACTAGTTAGCTCCAAAAGAGGTTAGTACGCTTTGACTGCATGCTGACAGTGATTTCAGAGCCATAGATTCATTGGCTAGCCACACTACAAACATAATTTTACCAGGTTCCAGTGAATCAATTGTAATGACAATCCACTACAACATACCAGATAATTTCTTGATTAGCAAGGGGTAGTCAGTGTATAATTTAATTGTGTATGAAAAACACAGTTTGAGATCATTGTGAGGGGATTTCGCCAGTGGTTAGAAGGGGGAATTGTGCTTCCAGGGAAAATGTTGTCCGCGGTTGCAACAGTAACCAAGGAGGGTGGGGCTTAGCAAAGGGTCAATGAAGAACAACCAGTTTCACAATATCATGACAGTACTTTAAAATGGAAGCTCAGTGAAGCGTTACATGAAATGCACCATTTCCATCTCTTGAGAAAACCCTGCGATCACTGAACCAACAACAAATCTAAGATATGCATTTAGACTCTTCTGTAAATTAAATGTTCTCAATGACATGCTCTATACTGCATTTTATAATCCAACCTTTTGATTATTCTAGTAAAAAAACATGAAATATTACAGATTATTATTGCACAGCGAATATCACTATTATGAGTGATGAGGATGTTGACAAGACAACATTATGTCACTACTGAAACAGACACAACTGACCCAAAACGTGTAAGGTGTGCACATAATACCAGCATCAGTGCCTGTAATGGTGCACTGAGTTTTCTTTCTCCCCACCGCACTCACCCCAATCTCTCTCCCTCTCTCTTACACACACACACACACACACACACACACACACACACACACACACACACACACACACACACACACACACACACACACACACACACACACACACACAATGTTTTAACTTGAACGCTTTCAACTGTGGCACCACCAGTAGCCTAATCAACCACCCATTGGTTTCGCAATGTCAATATGTCTAGCCTACTGTATGACCTATCTGATGAAGGTAATTGGAATGAGGGTCACACCAAACGCATTTAAATACTAGATACAGTTCAGCTTGAGAAGACAATTAGTTGTCAGGCCCACTGCCAATATATTCATGTTTTAGAGTTTAAAACATTTAAAATAATTCAGTTTACTTACAAGTCCTGCCTGTTTTCGAGCTTGCTGAAGTTCTTTTATAAAACTCTGCAACTCCTTCCCTTCAATATATCCATTACCTGCAAGAAGTAAGCACCAAATCAATCAAAGACATGCGTAAAGTAGCCTACATTAAGTTTAAGAACATTACGCACAGGATCAAATCCATCATTTGCCGTTTCATGACAGCTGTATGACTGAATCATACTTTGAAAAAAATGCACAACTTCCATTTTAGTGCCTAAACCTTTCATTTATAGTTTTGTAAATATTGAAAATGTCGCTATAAAATGGTGGTTATTGGTTCTAAATCAAATATTTGTCAATCTAATTTGTCAATGGATAAAGTTGAGAACAAATATCAGTCTTGACAGCTAAATCGACTTTTTCATTCAATATACTGTAGGCTACTACATATTTTCGAAAACCCGCTAAAACGCGCAAATGGTCCATGAGGGTCTTTGGCGCAAAACTTCCCAAAAATCGTTTTACTTCAGTGCCATCTCCATGAATAATCCACAATCTTAAAGAATAAATTACCATCTTTATCATAATGGTGAAAAATATCCAGGAACTGTGATGCAGAGATCTCTACTCCTTGCAGGTAAGCGTTTGCCATGTCGCGGGTTAGGTTTGGGGACGGGAGCGCGTACCAGACAGCTGCACTGGCAGAGGATATGCTATGAATGAGACGCTTTGATCAGTCGGTGCCCGGTATTTAAAGGGAACACTATCACGCTAATCTTTCACTGTCGCCCCCCCTTCCCCGACGTTGGGAAACTAGCCAAACGCGCAAGTCACCTCCTCTCTTCCCGCCGCAGGAATAGCGCGAGCTCAGCAGCACGTTGACGCGCGCCAGGGGGCACGGGGATGTGAGATCCATTTAAATGAGCACCCGCTTTTCGTGCTTTTCATTTCCCCCTCCAGATATATGCTCTATCCGACAAAAGTGTAGAAGTTGTTCAACCAAAAAATAGCTCAACCCCCCCTTCTTTATTCTGGTATTTAAGGGCCATCCAAGGGCTCTTTATGAAATAAAACCCATACATGGATTATGGAGTAGCAAAAGACTTATGCAAACTTACATAATCTTCAAAAAAGAAAGAAAGGACAGAAAGGATATTTTGAAATACGAATTGCTGGCTGGACCCTCCATGATAGTTGGGCTGACTCAACTCCTTGTCTAACTATGGAGATTTAGGATTCTGTTTCTTACTCTTAACATTTCATTTAGATTTTTCTCTTACACCATTGGCTGTTGTACTGGGTGGTGCCACTCATTAGAGAAGACGTGACTGCTGCCTCATAATGTGTGTTTACAGGGAAATGGGACACACATAGTCCACACAATCAATAACAATTCAGTGCACAAGGTGGCTTTGGGAGATGGGGAAATGGAATAGAATAAAGTGAAGATATTACCTTCAATAACCTTATTGTGAGTGACAAAAGAAAAATTGAACTTCGATATGGATGGCAGTGGTCAGTGAATGCTATGGAGAGTCAATGTACCCCTGCATATAAATGCAGCACAGGTCTATGACTTGTATGGCTTCATACAGCATTGTATCACAAAGTTACTTCTATATGAACGTATTATGAAGAGGGTTATGTCTCTTTTTCGGGTTGTTGTACACTATAGTACGGTGCCTTCAGAAAGTATTCATATTCTTTGACTTATTCCACTTTTTGTTACAGCCTGAATTCAAAATGTATTAAACATTTTTCTCACCCCTCTACACAAAATACCCCATAATGACAAAGTGAAAACATGTTTTTTTAAATTGTTGCAATTTATATTGAAAATGAAATACAGAAATATCTCATTTACGTAAGTATTCACATCCCTGAGTCAATACTTTGTAGAAGCGCATTTGGAAGCGATTACAACTGTGAGTCTTTCTGGGCAAGACTCTTAGAACTTTCCACACCTGGATTTTGCCCATTATTCTTTTCAAAATTCTTCAAGCTCTGTCAAATTGGTTGTTGATCATTGCTAGACAACCATTTTCACGTCTTGCCATAGATTTTCAAGTAGATTTAAGTCAAAACTGTAACTCGGCCGCTCAGGAACAGTCACTGTCTTTTTGGTAAGCAACTCCCGTGTAGATTTGGCCTTGTGTTTCATGTTATTGTCTTGCTGAAAGGTGAATTCATCTCCCAGTGTCTGGTGGAAAGCAGACTGAACCAGGTTTTCCTCTAGGATTTTGCCTGTGTTTAGATCCATTCGATTCATTTCTTATCCTGAAAACTCACCAGTCGTTAACGATTAAACGCATACCCACAACATGATGCAGCCACCACTATGCTTGAAAATATGGAGAGTGGTACTCAGTAATGAGTTATATTGGATTTGCCCCAAACATAACACTTTGTATTCAGGACAAAAAGTGAATTTCTTTGCCGCATTTTCTGCAGTATTACTTTTTTGCCTTGTTGCAAACATGATGCATGTGTTGGAATATTTTTATTCCTTCTTTCTTCTTTTCCCTCTGTCAGTTAGGTTAGTATTGTGGAGTAACTATAGTGTTTTAGTTTTTTTTCCATCCTCAGTTTTTTCTTATCACAGCCATTAAACTGTAACTGTTTTAAAGTCACCATTGGCCTCATGGGGAAATCCCTGAGCGGTTTAGTCCTCTCCGGCAACTGAGTTAGGAAGTACGCCTGTATATTTGTAGTGACTGGGTATGTTGATACACCATCTCAAGTCTAAAAAAGAAATGTCTGTTCTTTTTTGAAGTTTTTTTATCAAATCAAAATTTATTGTCACTTATACATTTTTAGCAGATGTTATTGCGGGTGGAGCAAAATGCTAGTATTCCATCAATAGGTGCCCGTCTTTGCGAGGCATTGGAAAACCTCACAGGTCTTTGTGGTTGAATCTGTGTTTGAAATTCACTGCTTGACTGAGGAACCTTACAGATAATTATATGTGTGGGGTACAGAGATGAGGTAGTCATTCAAAAATCATGTTAAACACTATTATTGCACACAGAGTGAGTGCATGCAACTTATTATGTGACTTGTTAAGCACATTTTTACTCCTGAACTGATTTAGGCTTGCCATAACAAAAGGGTTGAATACTTATTGACTCAACAAATTTCAGCTTTTCAATTTTTATTAATTTGTAAAAATTAAAAAAATAACTAATTCCACTTTGACATTATGGGGTATTGTGTTTAGGTCAGTAACAAAGAAATCTCAATTCAATATATTTTTAATTCAGGCTGTAACAGAACTAAATGTGGAAGAAGTCAAGGGGTACAGTATGAATACTTTCTACCAGTTGCTTCAAAGTCCTTTCTGTAAATGAGAAAAACAAATAAAAGGTGTTACGATGATGTTGATGACGATGATGATGATGATGATGATGATGCTTGTCATCATTGACATGATTCAGCTTGTTCCTGTTCCCAGGGCCTCCTCTCATCCACTCTCATCACACTGTCTCTTCCCTTTCCCATCAGTCACTGAGACAGGATATGACATTGTCATTCATCATTATAAACTGGGTGGTTCGATCCCTGAATGCTGATTGGCTGAAAGCCGTGGTATATCAGACCGTATATCGTGGGTATGACAAAACATTTATTTTTACTGCTCTAATTACATTGGTAACCAGTTTATAATAGCAATATGGCACCTCGGGGGTTTGTGATATATGGCCGCGATGCGTCGTGCCTAAGAACAGCCCTTAGCCGTGGTATATTGGCCATATACCACACCTCCTCGGGCCTTATTGCTTAATTATAACTCCTCTTGTCCATGTGCCTTAACACAGCCTTATGACACGGTCACACTTTTGAGTAGAAAGATTGTGGATACTGTAGTTAGTTCGAACATACAGGCATGCGCACACACACACACACACACACACACACACACACACACACACACACACACACACACACACACACACACACATACACACACACACACAAAATGTGCTTCTCCGTTCCCTTGACAAATGAATGCTTAGCTCTGACTGCGGTCAGTCTCCAGAGATGTGGTCCAGTCTAATCACCCCGTGCTGTGGGTTCCCAGGGTGGGGTCGAGAATCCGCAGGCAGCCAAGGTCGGCGTGTAATAGCACTGCATGGGAACTGGCATAGCTTTTTAAGAAGTGCTTTTACAACAAGCCCACCACCACCTATCATAAATGGACCTTATAACGGGACCATGCAGAGTTCCCATTCTGAGGCATCATGAGTGGAGTAATGGGAAACAGCTCTCCCCTTGGTTCATGGAACAGACAGCACAGACATGAAGGATGAGGGGGGAGTTCATGTATCATTTAGGTTTTGTCCCCTCCCCTCCCATACCCCACCATGGTACTGAAAGTAAATGTATTTCTAACATTTAAGTAGGAGAAGGAAGTTTTATGAATATGAACATTTCAGCCGATTTCATATTGTTTTTAAATGATAAGAATGGATTACATTTTCTTGTAATCTAAATTCCTTTACACCACAAGAGTGTGGAAATGTTCATATCAGCATGTCATTTTGCTGTGAAGTTTAGAGCTTGCCTAGGACAACCCATATTTTGTTCGAGCTGTAGTGTACAATCATTTAGAAATATTATAAATTGCTTATACTGTATGTCAATTGTATTGCTTTGATTTGTTGGCATTTTCCCCACATTTACTAATTTGTGCAAACAAAGCAATAACAACATTTCCTTTCTCCTTATTGGTTGAGGGCCAGAGCTTCCATCTGGTCTGCTCATGGTTCTCACACTGTATTTGTTTTGTGTTGATATTCGCTCCTAGCTCCTATCTTGTTATTACAACACATCCCAGCTATTTACTGCCATTTAGTGTAGCCACATGCACTCTGTCACCCGAGGGTGTAATTGTGCTCCATCTGTTTCTGATGACACCTTGTCCCAGACAAACAGGGGACCTGGCTTCACCCCCACCGCGACCTCTCACCCCTACGGCTCTTCCTCGGATGGTCAACCAATGGGTGACTAACTATTCTGCCTGACAGCCATGATGTCATAGGTGTCACCTGTCTGGGCTTTGATGTGATTGGAGGGTTTAGATTCGCTTTCCATTTGTAATGAAAGTTACTATCTCTCTCTCCTGTAATATTCCTAAACTGTTACCTTCAATATATTACAACATGGAACTGTTGTTTATGAGACATGGCTCTAATGGAACATGTACTGTTTTTTACACTATGAGTTTTAGAGGAATGATGTGTTCATTCTGCCTAAGATTCTAATTGAACACATGCAATAAAGTATAGCCTTTCTCAGAGAAGGGAGCGAATAGACTTCATGGTGTAGGGATTAGAATGAATGATCAAACTGATATTCGTGTTAGATTTTCAGTTCCCATCATACCACAATGAAAAAAACTCTTTAACATAGGCCTACTAGAGCTACCAGTTACTGGTGTTGACCCCATACATTTTCAATGGTCCTACACACTACGTAAAACCTACCACCCATTTTCAAAACATTTCACAGTTCAGAGCAGTTTGTCACGGGAAATGATTACACGAATGACTCATTTGTCAAAAATAATGCTATAAAAATATAATATATCTGCGTTGTAACGCAGTTGACATTTAAAGGTAATTTCAGTTTCAGCCGACATATGCTGCGTTTACAATGAATGCTATCTCCGCGAGAAGGGGGTTGTCGCATCCCAACATGACGACTGGAGTATGGGAGTGTGAAAAAGAGTGGGTGTGTTGAAAGGGTGGTGCATTGTGTGTTTTGAAAGTCAAAAAAAGTGTTAACAAATTGTTAATAACAGGAAAATGTTATAACATGTTGAGGAGGAGAGGATGGGGGGGGATTACTGGTGGGTGCGCTGGCTGTAGGTGTGTGTTGTTGGTGTATATGTGTGTGACTGCAGCACATTGGCAATATGGAACACACCCGTGGCAGTCTGTCTTGAGCGTCGCCACATTTCACACAGGGTCATCTGTGAGACGACATGTAGCTAGGGCTAATTATGAAGAATGAATAGCCAGTGAAATGTCATATGTAAACAAACGATCTACATTAAAGAAGCCCCATGTAGCAAGAACATTAGCCTAGGGATTTATCATTATAAAATGGGGATTTAATGCTAGAATACCAAGAATAATAGCATGCTATCCAATGTTTAAATGTTACCCATTACACTCAAATAATATAGTGAAATGACTTTGTATGTCAGAGTGGCGATGACAAGTCAATGCTTTCATAAGGTTGTCGCACATTATGCTGCATGGATTTACATGGATAATAAATGGTCAAATGGTCTGATTTACCTAAAGTGTGGTCTCTACATAAGCTTGTATATTGTCAGAGACCTCATAGATTCTGTGGAGAGTGTCATCTGATGTTCTGTGCTGTTTGTGCTGATGTGATGCTGTATTCTACAGACCCGCAGTGACACACCATTACCTCCTCACCCTCACCACAACGGGTTCTGCATTCTAAACAAGCATTTTGCTACACCCGCAATAAACACGTGTTTGAGACCAATACAGTTGGATTTGATTTGAATACATCCCTCTGTATAATAACAAATACATCATTCTGTATCAATGTACGCATTTGTAGAGGGAAGCTTTACTTGTAATTACTCTGAATAAGTTACCTCACTTGAAATATGCGCTTGTTAACAAATACTTCCTTGACTTGATTGGGATGTGAAATAGGGCTGTTTGACAAAAACTATAACTGTCTTTTTTTTGCTGAGCTCAGAGAACTTTACACAATCTTGAGGCTCATTCATAGACACCTTCTTTACATCCCAGTACATATCCCAGTCCGCAGTTTATGCAGACAATAAAACACCTGTACTTGTGCCTGCCAACACATTTTGCAGCAGCTGGGGAGTTTGCCAGACTAATCTGTAATTCAACAGTTTTCTAGTTATTATTCCACTCAGAGAGAGACCTAATCTAATGTCTGGATGGAGTGGAGTGCACTGGCTGCCCAGAAATTGTGACTAACTGTCCACATTGAGAATGTTATTTTCTTTTACGCACGGTATAAATCCTCAAGATGCAAAACGGCGAGACTGCGCCGTAAAGTTGGGGCCACCGAACGGCAGTCAGGGCTGCCTGTGACATTTAGTTCCTGTTGGCTCCTCCAGACAATTTGGCACAGACTCCAACCAGAGTAACCAATCCTTCTAGGGGTAATGAAGAAGTGTTGGCAACAGCACATTAGAGTCTTAGGGTTCGATTTAATCCGTATCGCGGAAGATCTGCATTGTAAAGTGGTTGACATCTAAAGGTAATTTCCGTTTCAGCCGACATATGCGGCATTTACCATAAATGCTGTTTCCGCAAAAACTCAATAACATTCACGAGGGGAGGGGGTGTGCTAATGATATTTTGTTTGGGAGTACTCTGCTCCACTCAGCTGAGGAGTTCTTTTCTCATACAGGAGGACTAAAGTCCTAGTTCACAAATTTTGTTAAAAAATAAACATAAACTTGAAATTAAAATAGAGATTTTTCAGCACTCCTAGTTCCCAAGTCTATGGTAACATTGCCTTTAAATGTCAATCGAGTTACAAGGCAGATCTTCCACGCTACGGATTGAACCAAGCCCTTATTCTTCCCTCCATTCACCATCGAGCATTTTTCTTTCTCTTAGAGTAAGAGAGGCTTTTTGCTTGACTAAGATGGACTAGCGTCAGGATACCCTTAGCCTTGGGGGTTAAAGGTCATTCAATGGAGGGTTTAACCTCGGTCCATAGATTGGGTCATCTGACAGCTCAGAGGAGGTGGGAGAGCCCCAGGGAGCTTTGACAAAGTGACAGTATTTTCCTGCGGAGTCGCACTGGTGAGATGCATTTTGTCTTTTTGCATAAATCTGCATAAACCATGCTGTGGTTTCACTTGCAGTATGACACTCAGGGGAAAACTGTGGAGGTTACAGCATCTGACACACATATGGTAGACCTGTTAATATGGCATCCTCATGTAGGTGTTACTCAAGGGAGGGCGCAAACTTCTATTGACAAGATAGGTGACTGGCCATACCTGCAATGGAAATCATTGTCAGCCCTATTGCTTTCCATTTAATGAATCATGACTTTTGCATAATCTTTATAGACCATTATAATATATACAGTATAGACATGCAATTTAGCAGATGCTTTCACCCAAAGCAACTTATTCATGCATGCATACATTTCACATGTGGGTGAGCCTGGGAATCGAACTCACTACACTGGTGTTCCAAGAGCCCTGCTCTACTAACTGAGCTACAAAGGACCATTGAAAGTGGGTTATAGGCATTGTGGCTTTTAAAACCATTTTCCCGCGTTCACAGGGAACCCATTCACGGTAACACTGCATATGTCGGCTCAATCGGAAATCGCCTTCTATAACCCCCAATTGGATTGAATCCCTGCCTAAATGGGATGGCTATAGCCACCTAACTAACAGACAGACTTTTGGTTTAAGTTGGCTTTTTAGGCTCTGCCTTCTCTGGAACAAATTAGGAAGAGACTATTTGATTACTTTTATTGATCTGAATGTATTTTGTTGACGTCTGTAAACAGAAATCCCCCATTGTGTATTTTATTATTTAACTAGGCAAGTCAGTTAAGAAGACATTCTTCTTTACAATGACGGCCTACCCCGGCCAAACCCTAACGACGCTGGGCCAATTGTGTGGCGCCTTATGGGACTCCCAATCACAGCCGTTGTGATACAGCCTGGAATCGAACCAGGTTCCGTAGTGACACCTCTAGCACTGAGATGTCATGCCTCAGACCGCTGCGCCACTCGGTAGGCCCTGTATGATGATGCCTCCTAGTGGAGTCTCCTGTTAACGTTGTACTGGATCATTTCACAACCAATTTGAAATGAGGTTGAACCGAGTGCATAACAAAATAACAACAAGCTTGTGAATAGTCATCAGACAAATGGGAATTGAATTCGAACATAAACATCCAATGGGTTCCTTCGATAAGTCAATATTATTATGACAGTCATTAACTGGTTTTGCCCCTGGCTGTCAAACATTTACTTGTATATTATTAACCTATATAATTAAGAGGAAAAATAAATGTTTAAATAGGTCACATGTACGGTTTGAGAAATGTAAAGATTTGTAGATGTAAGATGCTATAATTTGGAGCATCAGACAGAGGTTACAGTATGTTTGTTTAGAGTCGTGCCATGTCATTTCAGCAAGCCATGACACCCACTATCTCAGATTGTTCTGAAATCATTTCTGTAATTAGAAACAGATCAGATTAGTGTTTCTGCAATTATTTTGTTGAAATATCATTTGATCTCTGAGAAATTAAGTTAATTGAGTGCATCCAAAATTGGCCATTTTAATTAATAGGATTCATAATATTCAATAAATATTAGAACTAACAGTACCTACCTTTTTTTAAACAATGAGTTCTACATGAGGAATCCAAATAAATGGTCAAAAGCCATCCACGGACCCCCCACAAACCATGGACCCCCACAAACCATGGACCCCCACAAACCACGCCAATCCCACCATAACAACGACTGTACAGTGTCAGTTCTCTATGTTTGACAAGTAGTATTGTTTCTTCATCCTATGTAATGTATTCTCAGTGAATTGTTCTCAGTAATGTATTCTCAATGCATGTCAATCCTACCTATATTAAAATGGTTGCACTTCATATCCAAATCATCAATAAGTAACATCAGTGAGTTACACAATACGTTTTAAGATACCTTGTCCATAGACTGCTTACAGGTTAAGGAAACCAATGTCATTTTGTAATTTGGGTGAACTATTCCTTTAACATTAAATGGGTGAGGGGGGGTTATTAAAAAGAAAATCACCTGGAACAGCACCAGGTCAGAACCGGGTAACATCTGAATGTAGTATGGGATAAACCTAACAACTCCTATGAAACATTTCTCTGAACAGGGGGAGAAAAACATCATCAAATTCACTGAGAATACATTACCAAGGTAGAACAAACAATACTCTGAGCTTCAGCTCCCTACTAGTTGTCAGATATAGAGAACTGATACAATATACTTGTTTTGGGGGTGGGATTGGTGTGGGGGGAGGTCCGTGGGTGGCTTTTGAACATTTATTTGGATTCCACGTCGAGCTCATTGTAAGAAAAAGTTTGGTCAAAATTGGATGAATGGATTAATATAATATTCAATAGAGGAGGGTTGTCCTTGTCCCATTGCACTTTAGCGACTCCTGTGGTGGGCCGGGCGCAATGCACTCTGACACAGTCGCCAGGTGTAAGGTGTTTCCTCCGACACATTGGTGCGGTTGGCTTCTGAGTTAAGCGAGCGTTGTGTCAAGTGTGGGGTTGTGTTTCGGAGGATGCACGGCTCTCTACCGTCGCCTCTCCCGAGTCCGTACGGGAGTTGCAGCGATGGGACAAGACTGTAACTACCAATTGGGAAGGAAATGGCTAAATAAAATGTACATTGAAGGCACAAGCATAACTGGGACATTATCCTCCAAATTGAAGTTTGAGCAGACATCAAAATATGTACTAACTGACTTGGCTAATGAGCTAATTGATAAGAAAACAAACAAATGTCCCATTAACCCAAGTCTGAGAATAATTTATAAGATTTGACTGTAATTAGTGTTAATGGTAATTACTCTGTTGTTGATGCACTGTAGAACAAACATTGCCTGTCGGCCTTGAAAGGATTATGATTAATTGTGAACAATGTACATTTCATTACAATATTACTACTGATAAAAGGTAATTGGCATCCATAATGATTCTGAATATGATCTGAATACCAATGTTAATATTAGACATTTATTTATTTATCAAGAGGAAAGTGTTCTGCTCATTTGTGGTGTGATCATAATAAAACAAAACATTCCATACAGCCAGAAGAGGATGGGCCTTCACTCTGAGCCTGGTTCATATCTAGGTTGCTTCATTCTATAGAGTTTTTTCTAAACAATGTGCTACTGCTTTTCTAGGCCATTAATGATTTACAAAATACATTTGATTGATTGACATTCTAAAGGACAGCATGCGGTAGCATGTCCTGTTGAATATTTTGAAGAAATACTGCTTACATTTTTGTACATTACCAAACTCAATAAGCATCAATACAAGTCATCAAGGCAGGGCAATCAACACAGAGAAAGGAGAAAAACACTCAAACATCGCCTCTCTCTCTGATAAACTGCCACATTAGCCTGTTAATAAATTCACTTCCCCTTGGATTTTAAGGTAATAGTTCTGGTGTAATTACAATAATTAGCTAATTATTAATGTTGGCGATTTTAATAATACTAGAGAACATTTGTATTCCTTGGTAATGACTAGAAGGCAAGGAGGAACGTGACACTACTTATACTCATGAGAGGATAAAAATCTAAATGGAAGATTTAGATGGAAAGCCTTCTACCCTCAGCCTTGTTTCGGCCTGCCAGGTTAGCATGAATGATTTCTGGAGGGAGTTTATAACAGAGTCTAAATGAACAGGGTGTGAAAAGTTACTGATCTATCTTAATGATATCTTAATGTCTTAAGGATGACAGGAGATTCATATTATGATTAGTTTACTAATAGTGGGGGGGCGGAGCTAGCATGTTGGAGTGAACGGCTGTGTGTGAGAGGCTCCTGCAACTTTTTAGCGAAATAATCTAACTTAACCTACTTTATTGCACTTTTTACAACAAGCGTTTCTTTCTAATACAATATTGTAACTTTCTATGTGGAAATGCCGAGTAATAAGCGACCAAAGGACAATAAATCCACTTCGGAGGCCTACTCCCCGCCAAACAACGAGACAGACATGGCGGAAGGCACAGGTAACAACGTGACACTTACAGAACTTACCCGCGCTCTGGGAGAACTACGTGTTGCTATAGCTGAGGATCTTAAGGCTACTATTGCTGAACTGGACACTAAAATTGAGAGCACCATTCGAACGGTCGCCTCGCAGGGCCAGAGTATTGTGGACCTTGAGAAAGCCTCTGAATTCAATGCTGTTAGGATCGACGAGTTGGAGAAGCTATGCACGTCATTGCAGGATAGTGTGCAGAGGCTTTCTGTGAAAGTGGTCGACCTGGAGGGCCGATCCAGACGTCACAACCTTCGCGTTGTTGGGCTGGCAGAGGGGATAGAGGCGGGCTCTCGCCCCACCGACTTCTTCGCCAAGCTATTGAAGGATGCAATGGGATCGGATGTTTTGGCTTCAGATCCCCAACTGGACCGTGCACATCGCGCCCTTGTCCCAGTGCCTCGACCGGGCCAACGTCCTCGCCCAGTAATCATCTGTTGTCACAGTTTCAAGACCAAGGATCTTATCCTGCGCGAGGCTCGACTGAGGGGCAACCTGTTACATAAAGGGCACCCCTTCCGTGTCTACG
This sequence comes from Salmo trutta, assembly GCF_901001165.1. Classification (NCBI taxonomy): domain Eukaryota; kingdom Metazoa; phylum Chordata; class Actinopteri; order Salmoniformes; family Salmonidae; genus Salmo; species Salmo trutta. The sequence continues at coordinate 55,916,545 of NC_042959.1, read as the reverse complement.
AGGATTATGCGCCCGATGTGGCAAAGCACCGCGCCGGCTACAGAGATGTCATGACCAAACTCTACAAACTCCATCTTCGCCCAGCCTTGCTCTTCCCTGCAAGACTAAGAATTACCCCGCCTTCCGGAGAGAAGATTTGGCTCTCCTCGGTCTCGGACGCAGAGAAGTTTATCCGGGAATATACGCCAATCCCCCGTACAGGTTAGAGTGCCTTGTCATTGTGTGTTAGGGTCTGCTCATGGACTCGAACCCATACTATACCATAACGGGTGAAACCGTACTAAACGGTCTCGACAGGGCCTGCCGAACATGTAACACGCTGAGCTGACCAATGGAGGGCGGTTAGAGCTCTCATTTAACGTCAGTTTCACTTTAATTCCGACTGGGTTCGGGGTGGTGCCTGTTTGGGAGGCCTTCCAGGTCTGATCATTGACACTTTCGGATGGATATACTTATGTTCCCCCATTTTTGTTTTGTTTCGTTATTTATTTTTCAATTCTTACATTATTCCTATTACCATACCAGTTAGTTATTGCTTGCAGGGGGTCTGGGGGTGATGGCTGGGAAGGGGCAGACGCAAACACCTGGATTGCAAGTTGATGTTTTGTGCTGTTCTGCCTTTGTCATAGCCTGGCCCGCTCTCACGATTAGATTCCCACCAGACCTCCGTGGTGCTTGTGTCTGTGTAGGTGTGCGTACATATAATTACTATGTGTACTTTATTATTATTATTCTCTCTTAGCATTTTAGTATTAGGTATGTGTATATTTTAAATTAGTGTAGATTACTATTCTGGGGTGGGTATGTAGATGTATGTGTGTGTGTGTGTGTCTGTATATATATATTTTTTTAAATATTTATTTCTATAAGTATATATTTTTGGTTGTATGTGTATGCACGTGTGTACGTGTGTGTATGTGTATGCACGTGTGTACGTATGTGGGTATGCGTGTATATACTTGCGCATGGGTGTGTGTAGGTAGGTGTGCACGTGTGTATATATGTGCACGTGTGTGTGTGTATGTATGTATGTATGTATATGTACAAGTGTGTGTGTGTATGTATGTATGTAGGTATGTATGTATATATACATGTGTGTGTATGGATGTATGTGTGTGTGTATGTGTGTGTGTGTGTATGTATATGTATATATGTATGTATGTGTGTGTATGTATGTGTGTATGTATATGTATATATGTATGTATGTGTGTGTATGTATGTGTGTATGTATGTGTGTATATATATATCACTATTGTTTTTTTAGTTATTAAAAAGATAATTTTTTAAATTTTATTTAGAAGGGGAAAAAAATGTATTTTTATTATTATTATTATTATTTTATTTTATTTTATTGGGGGGTACGTTCAATTTATCAAAATCCTTGTTCCCATCTCCTAACCCACAATATGTAATTGTACTGCATTGATAACCCCTCTTTTTTCAAAAGAGTCCTTGCCCTGATTCCAGATATCTCCCATACTAACCTGGTCATTGGAGGGGACCTTAACTGTGTGCTAGACCAATATTTGGATAGATCTCTACCCGGCGAACCCCTACCTCCTATTCAAGAGAATTCTTGAATACCTACATAAAAAATTCGAACTTATTTGATATATGGAGGATCTCTAACCCTACGGGTAGGGAATACTCCTTTTACTCTCATGTTATATGGAGGATCTCTAACCCTACGGGTAGGGAATACTCCTTTTACTCTCATGATATATGGAGGATCTCTAACCCTACGGGTAGGGAATACTCCTTTTACTCTCATGTTCACAATGTTTATACTCGAATTGACTACTTTTTGGTTGATGCTAAACTACTCCCCTATACCTGTAATGTGAGGTATCATGATATTATAATCTCTGACCACAGTCCACTCACCTTCTCCCTGAGATTGGGTGACATCGTACCAGACGAGAGGGTCTGGAGGTTGAATCCTCAGCTCCTCACTGAACCAACATTCTGTGAACATCTTAAAGATCAAATTACATTTTTCTTTGATACCAACGACAACACAGAGACTTCCCCAGCATTATTGTGGGAAACACTGAAGGCTTATTTGAGAGGCTGTATCATCTCCTTTCAGACTGCCAGGAGTAGCCAAAACAGAAGAGAATTGGTGGAACTGGAGGGACAAATTCACTTACTGGATAGGGAGAATGCTAGACACCCATCTAGGGAGAAACATAAAAAAATGATGTCTTTAAAATTTAAATACAATCAGATCCTCTCTGCTAAAATTGCTAAATCTTTTCTCTATGCCAAGCAAAAATATTTTGAGTTTGGTGACAAACCACACAAACTACTCGCCAGACAACTTCGTAAGAATGTGAGTGACCGTATGATTCACAAAGTTAAATCTGCATCTGGGGAATTACTCTCTTCCCCCAGAGACATAAATGACAGATTCCGTCAGTTTTATGAGACTTTATATACATCTAAAGCGGACCCTAACCCCTTAATTATGCAAAACTTTTTGGAGAACTGTAATCTTCCTGCCCTGAACCAGGAAGACTCTAACTTCCTGAATAAGGAAATATCTCTTGAAGAAATTACAGAAACAATAAAATCTCTAAAGAGTGGCAAGACCCCGGGCCCAGATGGATACCCGAGTGAATTCTACAAAACATTCAGCAACATGCTCTCTCCCTACCTACACAAAATGTTGGTTCAGGCCAACGAGGATGGAGTGCTCCCATCCACTTTGGATGAGGCGTTTATTACAGTTATACATAAGAAGGGTAAGGATCCGGAAGAGGTAGGGTCATACAGACCAATATCCCTCCTTAATACAGACCAAAAGATTTTAGCAAAAACTTTGGCTAACAGGCTGAGCACTTTAATTGGCAAATTGGTCCATTCAGACCAGACCGGCTTTATCCCTAACAGAAACTCATTCTTCAATCTCAGGCGCCTATTCAACATTATGTATTCTCAGAGGTTACCTAACGTGGACCTAGCCGTTATATCTCTTGACGCTGAAAAGGCCTTTGACCAAGTTGAGTGGCCCTATCTATTCAAGGTCCTACAGAAATTTAATATTGGAGATGGGTTCATAAAGTGGATCCAGCTTTTATATAGGAACCCCTGTGCGAGAATACTCACTAACCAATCATTGTCGCCCCGATTTAACCTTCACAGAGGGACAAGGCAGGGTTGTGCGCTGTCGCCTATGCTCTTCGCTCTAATTATTGAACCTCTCGCTCAAGCGATCAGATCTCACGCAGCAATACACGGCTATAATACTAAACATACTGTAAATAAGATTTCCCTATACGCAGATGACATTCTCCTCTATGTAACAGAACCCCAAGATAATATTCCAGCTATTCTGGAGGTGATTAATTTGTTTGGTACCTTCTCGGGATACAGAATAAATTGGAACAAGAGTGAATTAATGCCCATTCGGTTGCAAAACACCTCCTGGCTAGAACATCTTCCACTTAAGCTATCTTCAGATAAATTTACCTACCTTGGAATTTTAGTTACCAAACAATACTCCTTAATATTTAAAGAGAATTTCCCCTCTCTGATGCAAAAACTTAAGGCAAACATACAATTTTGGAGAACTCTCCCAATTTCTCTGCTCGGAAGAATTAATGCCATTAAAATGGTCTTCCTCCCACAACTGCTCTACCTATACCAGAACATCCCAATATTCATACCTAAAGCCTTTCATAAACAACTGGACTCTATTATCAATCCTTTCATCTGGGATTATAAAACACACAGGATAGGTAAAAAACACCTCTGTAAATCCAAGCTGGAAGGAGGATTGTCTCTCCCAAACTTTATATTTTACTACTGGGCCGCCAACCTCCGCGCTGTTACGTTTCTGCTGGATGATGCACTCCCGCCACCCAGCTGGCTTAGTATGGAGCGAGAGGAGTGCCACCCCTTCTCTATTGGTGCTGTGATTCTGTCACCTGTCAATCTGGAGATGTCACTTTACCGTAACAATCCTAGTATACATAGCACAGTCCGAATCTGGAAGCAAATTAAAGTCCACTTTGATCTTAGACCAATATCATTCATGCTTCCTGTTGCCAGGAATCCCTCCTTTGCCCCCTCTAACCTCGATAACACCTTTGAGCGGTGGGGAGAGTTGGGGATAAGTACCATAGGGGATTTATATATAGGGGGAACCTTTGCTTCCTTTGAATCGCTGAGGGAAACTTATAATCTTCCCAGAAGTAACTTTTTCAGATACCTACAGATTAGAGACTATGTTAGAAAATACCTCCCAACATTTGGGAATGCTAAACCTTCCATGTTTGACGGATGCATAAAAATATGCCCCACCTCAGACAAACTGATATCTCGTATATATGATGCTTTTCAATCTGTTAGCGCACCCTCTACTGATGCCATTAAGGCAAAATGGGAGGAAGAACTAGGGACTGACATTTCGGTGGCAGACTGGGAAGATAGCTTGGTGTATATCCACACCTGCTCCATTAACTCCAGACATCGTCTCATACAATTCAAGGTATTACACAGATTACACTACTCCAAAACCAAACTGCATAGGATATTTCCTGGTACATCCCCTATGTGTGATAAATGTCAGGCTGAGCAGGGTACACTTCTCCACTGCTTTGCCCTATGCTCTAACTTGTATGGGTATTGATGTGTAATTTTTGGGGTCCTCTCTGAAGTTCTGGAGACTTCAATAGACCCAGACCCGCTTCTGATAATCCTGGGAGTGTCCGATTCCCTAAACGGATTAACCAACTCCCAAAAACAACTCATCTCTTACAGTCTCATTTCGGCAAAAAAATTCATCTTGTTGTTTTGGAAAAAGAGGGAAGCGCCCTCTACCAAATTATGGCTCAGCGAATTGGCAAACACTGTACACTTAGAAAGAATTAGATATATTTTGAACAATAAATTATCAACATTTGATCAAATCTGGCAGCCTTTCCTCTCTTACTTGGACCAGGCGGCGCTGTGAATTTGCACTTAACGCACTCTCAATTGTCATGCGGTAATCTACCTTTGGGCAGCGTGTGCTGGCCCCGCCACCCGAGCAGTTGGGAGGGGAATAGGGTGGAATAAGGGGGGATAAAGTGTGGTATAAGTGGGGGGGCTACATCGACCCTTTTTTTTTTTTCTTCTTTCTTTTTTTTTTCTCTCCCTTTTTTTTTTTTTTTCTTTTTTCTTTCTACCGGTCCTTGTTTTGTATGTCTTGTTTTGTAATATTTGTTTTGTGCCCAGAACTCTGGGTCTTTTGGTTAATGTCTGCTCTCTTATGTTTAGATAAGAACTGTAAACTTGTCTTTTATACCTATACACCATTCTTGTGTATGTGTTCAATAAAAAATATTTGAACAGTTTACTAATAGTGTATTAGCTACTTTATAATACACTCAGCGAAACAGGTCCCAGGACTAAACAAAGATAGGCAACCATACTGTTCCAATATTGTACAGTATTGCTCTGCATACAACTTTAAATACTCAGAAATAAGGTGGCGATATGTATTTTAGTTTCCTCTCACAACAATGATTAGATCAATCGGATGTGTTAGTTCAGCCGTATTGTTCAGGCTCCGTATACACAAGGCCATGTAATCTTATTTATTGTGATCAAAAAGGCTAAACTGATCCTAGATCACAATCCTACTCTGACAATTTGTGGATACGGGCCCTGGACTGACTGTAACAACAGAGGCCCTCCACGACCAGAATCAGCCACCCTGGTCTTGTCTATTGTATACAATGAGAGATGATTGTCTCTTCAAGCTGAACATTGTCTCAGGGGAGGGCTACTTTTCTTCTACTGTCTCCTTTACCACTAACAAATGCACAAGGTCAGAATTCCTGAATATCCATCCAATGTGGTTATATTCACATGTTTACTTTGAGTCTGACCCTGAGTAGATTGGTTTAACCTTGGTTTACCCCATTTTTACACACATGTGCACTACCTTTTAGTTATTTAGCAGACGCTCTAATTCAGAACAATTTATAGGAGCAATTAGGATTAATTGCCTTGCTCAAGGGCACGACAATAGATTTTTCACCTTGTCAGCTCGGGTATTCAAACCAGAGGCCTTTCAGTTACTGGCCCAACACACTTAACCCCTAGTCTACCTGCCGCCACAATATTCACACATGCATGCACTGACGAACACACACAGACACAAATAAACACACTTAAAGTCGGTCTATGATCTATATCTACTGTATGTTTATTTATATATGTATCTAAATATTTACAATGGGAAAACCTTGTTATGAACACATCAGTGTTCTCCAAGCTTATCGCTACAGTGGAGAAGGTACCACTGCACCATATTGGCTGAGGAGCCCTGTGAAAGATGGCAGTGTTTTCTTTATAGATGAATGCACTTCGATTTACTGTAAGGCAAGGCAGTGAACAGAGTATTTGCTTTGGCAAGATACCACGTTTTTCTGTACATTTTTTCTGTTGCTGTGTAAATTCTTACAAGAAACATATTATTTCTACATGAGCTCTCATTGTTATTTCAGTCAAACTAATTCGTAACACTGTAATTGTTTAGCATGGAAATAGTTTTTTCATCAACTCTATGAAACAGACTCGTGTTGTGTGGTAAAAACAATGAAGCACGGAAATAATAGTTTGATTCTCGTTCTAAACAGTGAGGGGATAACAAAAAAAAAGCACTGTATAATTATATTAATACAGGACATGTTTTTTCTGTTACTAGCTCTGAATAGCAAGAGGAATTTGAAAAGAAAAGCACCATCATCTGTACATTAGTTCAGTTGCATATTTTTTTTCCACACTATTTGTTATTAAATGCTATTTTCTGGTTGGAGGTTTTTCACATTTATTTTTGGGAGAATTTTTTTTTGTGGAATGAATGTATAATATCTCTCTCTCCTCTGTCATCTCTCTCTCTCTGAATTTCCCCAGGTAAGGAAAGGGAAAGGGGGATACCTAGGTTGGGTTAAATGCAGAAGACACATTTCAGTTGAAGGTGTTCAGTTGTACAACTGGTAGTGGCAGCCCTTCAGCTGATGTTAAATAGGAGCATTACATATTCTCATATCAGTGCCCTATCATCAAATAAGCATTTCCATTTTTTAACAGACTGGTTCTTGTGTAAAAAAAAACAACAACTTTAGAACATTTTATTAAACTAGAAAATGTACTAAATTCTTTCATCATGGGTGGTTGATTATTGTAAAGATTCACAGTGAATGATATGCAAGTCTGCACATGTCTGTGTACATGTCTGTGTGTGTCTGTGTGTGTCTGTGTGTGTCTGTGTGTGTCTGAGAGAGAGAGAGTGTGCTTCAACATTAGAGTATGTCTCTCTGTCTCTTTCTCCATCCCCCTTTCTCCTTCAGTTGACATTGATGCCCTCGTCCAGCTGGTGGGAGCGGGCGATAAGTGTGTTGAGCATCATCTGCAGATGCTCCGCCCTCATCTTGCTGATCTCCAGGACCTCCTCATGGTTCACCTTCTCCTCACGGCTGTAGTCCAGGGAGACCTTCACAATGATAATAAGAATACATTAAGATGCTCCGGTACCTATACTCAATAACTAGTCAACAGATGACAGAATAGACACGCTGAGCTTTTCACAGTGTGTGCAGATAAGGTACATCAAATGATATACAGCAATAAGAGAAGTCAATCAATACCTTGTTTGTGATGAGTGAGAGACCAAAGACCCTCAGGCCACAGTGTTTGGCCACTGTTACCTCTGGGACCGTACTCATGCCTATGGGGAAGAGGAAAGGGGGTGGGGAGTGCAGACGGGGACAGGAGCGGAGGTTGGCAGGTTCATGGGGATGGAGAGCGAGAGAGAGGGGTGGGAAGGGAGGGGCAGAGAGAAAATGGCAAAATATCCAACAGGGGTTGTGGGTGGCACTGGGTCATGGTTGTGTGTTTGTGTGTGTGTGTGTAGAGAGGTGGTTATACTATTCAGCATCATTAATAACCCCCTCCGTGTATTGCCCCCTGAGCTTTGGTTTCATTCCCTGAGCTTTGGTCCCGTTCCCTGAACTTTGGTCCCGTTCCCTGAACTTTGGCCCCGTTCCCTGAGCTTTGGCCCCGTTCCCTGAGCTTTGGCCCCGTTCCCTAAGCTTTGGTCCCGTTCCCTGAGCTTTGGTTCCATTCCCTGAGATTTGGTCCCATTCCCTGAAATTTGGTCCAAATTCCCATGTTAGTATTTAATGGGAACACAGGCCAGATCTCACATATCATTAAAACCATGCTAAAAACATGGATACAACTTACACAGGCACATACTGTACGAATGCAACGACAAAACATGTTTTACAGGCATAACCAAAAAGCATATGAATTAAAAACACTTATTAAGCCAAAGGTCTCACTCACTCAAACAGCCTCCACTAAGCTGAAACTCAAGCATGGTAAAGAAAAAACACCACATAAAAAATGATGGATTGGCAGACCTGAATTGGACTCTCAAATTAAAGAATACTACACTCACAGGAGTAATAACTCAATAGGTCACCAAAACAAGGAACCAAAATGGCTTTGCTTTGTCATCGCTTGGCAACAACAACAACAAGCTCTTAAGGTAACAAGTCGGCAAAATACATGTTCTTAGGGGGAGTGGATAATGAAAGATGTCATTCGTTTGTTCTGCCCACTGTACATTGTTACAGATTTTTGTTTGTGTTGTATTTTGATCCTGGATCAAATCATCAGACCAATTAGCGCCACAGCATGTAGTAGCCTGTTGGTCTATCTGTTGACCTAATCGCTAAGCTAATTAGCATGAGTCGGCTCTGTTAGCAGAGCTAGCACCATCATTTATTAACGAGCCCAGCGTGGGTGTTGTTACGAGGGAAGTCCAATTAGAGCAGTGTTAATGAACTATAAAGGGGAAAAGGAGAGTGAGCAAGCCTCGTCTGTGTTTATATCGTTGTTAAACCATGTTGTGGCTGGTGGTCACTTGGCTCTCTGACAAAACATCCCCTTCCTGAGTAGATGCTTGATCTTGATACAGCATTTTGAAACACAAGTTGTATTAAATATCTAGCTATTGCTCCTTTAAATTTAAATTGAACCATTTCCTAACATTAACTGTAATTTGTTGCTCAAGTCATAGCCAGTTCTGGTGATGAAAACCCGTTCGTGGTTGTAGCCGGTAGGCCTGTGTTGTCTCCACTCACCCACAGAGTCGCACCCCAAGACCTGCAACATGCGTGCTTCAGCGATGGTCTCGAAGTTGGGCCCGCTCACCATGCAGTACACCCCTTCCCGCACAAAGTTGGTATAGTCCAGCTCATGACTGATATCCAGAGCTAGCTTCCTCAGGTCCTTACTGTAGGCATCTGACATGCAGGGGAACCGGATCCCAAACCTGGAGCAGAGCACAGTCAATCAATACTGCCTTATCGATGGGACATATGGAGCAAATACTATTGCAATGCATCTCTCCTAATCTACCAAGAATCTGCTACTATTAATAATATGAATAATACTGTAATATAATACAGTATAATGATAGTATACAGAGAATACAGGCAACTGCCAACAAAGGCAACACCAACATAGAGTGTCTTAATAGGGCATTGGGCCACCACGAGCCAGAACAGCTTCAATGCACCTTGAAATAGATTTTACAAATGTCTGGAACTCTATTGGAGGGTTGCGACACCATTCTTCCACGAGAAATTCCATAATTTGGTGTTTTGTTGATGGTGGTGGAAAACGCTGTCTCGTTGAGATCTGGTGACTGAGACCGCCATTACATCGTTTTCATGAACATCAAACCATTCAGTGACCGACCAATCGTGCCCGGCGGATGGGGGCATTGTCATCCTGTTGGAACAGAGCCAAGGTAGCCAAAATAATAGCCTTCCCAGCATTTTTATACATGACCCTAAGCATGATAGGATGTTAATTGCTTAATTAACTCAGGAACCACACCTGGGTGGAAGCACCTGCTTTCAATATACTTTGTATCCCTCATTTACTCAAGTGTTTCCATTATTTTGGTAGTTACCTGTAGCTCTCTGAGCACAATGCTAGGAAATCCCTTTACTAGTCAACATACAGTATATTTGTCATTAATCTACAACCTCCTAGCTGTAAAGGGAAAATATGTATTACAGGTTCCATGTAACCTAGTGAGCTAGATAGATTACTTGAAGAGTATGTATTTCTTCCCCTCTCCCTCCCCGTGTTTCCTCTCTCTGGGATTATTTCAGTTCTCTCACTGACTGCAACTCTCTCTCTTTCCATCTCTCCTCCCACCTTTGTGCTTCAGACTATACTACATTTTTCACTCTCTCTCCTTGACTCTCCCTCCATCACTTCCACTCTCCTCCGCCCATTCCCCCCACCCCTCTCCCTGTCCCTCTTCCCTGCCTCTCTCCATCTCTCTGCCTGTATTGTTCATCATTGTAGCTGCACAGTGGGTGATGTGCCTTCCCACACCCCTCTCCCTCTCTCCCTACCTCCCCTCTCTACCCCTGTCTCCCCTTTCTTCCCTCAATCTTTCTGTCTCCCTGTCTCTGGTTGTACCGTTCGTCATTGGGGCCGCACAGAGGGTGCTGGCCGGCGAAGCCTGGCAGGTTAATGTGGTCCTTAATGAGCATGATGTCGCCCACTTTGAAGTCCGGACACAGGCCCCCTGAGGCGTTAGTCACAATGAGGGTCTCCACGCCCAACAGCTTGAAGATCCGCACCGGGAATGTGACCTGGGGGAGAAGAGGGGGGGATGGAGAGGGAGAGGAGAGAAATATAGGTGGGGAGAGAGTCCGAGAGAGAGAACAAGAGAATTATATGAGTATAGAGGAGGGGAGGAGAAAGGAGTGGACGAGTGAACAGGAAAAGGGAGTTAGAGAAAGGGAGGGAGTGATAAATATAGAAGAGAGGAAAGGACGAGAGAGGTGAAGAGAATGCTACCAACACTTTACTGTACCATTAAGGGGAAGAGGAGAAATGAGACATAAAATGTTTGTATTATTCGCTGACAACTCTTGGACCATCCTTGGTCATCTCCAGCACCAGTAATACACAAGATGTGCATACAATCTGCCAGAAGCATGCAGCCATGACTTGTAACTCTGTCACACACACACTTCTCTTGATATAGAAATGCCCAATAGGGTCAGATGTAGGATCTTGTTGCAAGAGAACTTTCCTGAAATGCAAGAAATGGTAAACTTGTAGTGTATTTGAGTGCGGCAATAAACATATGTTCATTTAAGTTTATTCACCAGAGTGCTGTCCAATTTTTGCTCTTTGCATGAATTATAATCCACATATGAATTCACATTTCCTGTTGCTGCAGCATTATTTTCCTGCTGTAGAAAACTGGCTCAAATTAAGATCCTACATTTGTAAGTCAGACCACTGACAGACACAGACACATACACACGGCACCACTAGTGCAACATCCATAAACATGGTTTGCATGTGCATGTGTGCGCGTGTGTGTGGAGTGTACAGTGACTCATGAAAATGCACATTTCTGTCAGTTTGCAAGCTAGGAGTGGCAATTTGTGAATATACACTGCTCAAAAAAATAAAGGGAACACTTAAACAACACAATGTAACTCCAAGTCAATCACACTTCTATGAAATCAAACTGTCCACTTAGGAAGCAACACTGATTGACAATACATTTCACATGCTGTTGTGCAAATGGAATAGACAACAGGTGGAAATTATAGGCAATTAGCAAGACACCCCCAATAAAGGAGTGGTTCTGCAGGTGGGGACCACAGACCACTTCTCAGTTCTTATGCTTCCTGGCTGATGTTTTGGTCACTTTTGAATGCTGGCGGTGCTTTCACTCTAGTGGTAGCATGAGAAAGAGTCTACAACCCACACAAGTGGCTCAGGTAGTGCAGCTCATCCAGGATGGCACATCAATGCGAGCTGTGGCAAGAAGGTTTGCTGTGTCTGTCAGCTCAGTGTCCAGAGCATGGAGGCGCTACCAGGAGACAGGCCAGTACATCAGGAGACGTGGAGGAGGCCGTAGGAGGGCAACAACCCAGCAGCAGGACCGCTACCTCCGCCTTTGTGCAAGGAGGAGCAGGAGGAGCACTGCCAGAGCCCTGCAAAATGACCTCCAGCAGGCCACAAATGTGCATGTGTCTGCTCAAACGGTCAGAAACAGACTCCATGAGGGTGGTATGAGGGCCCGACGTCCACAGGTGGGGGTTGTGCTTACAGCCCAACACCATGCAGGGTGTTTGGCATTTGCCAGAGAACACCAAGATTGGCAAATTTGCCACTGGCGCCCTGTGCTCTTCACAGATGAAAGCAGGTTCACACTGAGCACATGTGACAGACGTGACATAGTGTGGAGACGCCGTGGAGAACGTTCTGCTGCCGGCAACATCCTCCAGCTTGACCGGTTTGGCGGTGGGTCAGTCATGGGCTACAATCCAAAAACACAATAACCCGAGTCAAACAACTTGCAGACTTGTTTACGCTGCTGTGCGTTTTTGTTGCCGTTTTTACTTTGCTACCTGACGGTTTTTACTTTTTCATTACCGTATATTTCTACTTTTTCCCTCACTCAACTTTTTTTTTTGTTTTTTTTTTCCTTCAACTTTCCTACCCCGGAGGTTTTATCTGGACATGGTTCGTCAGGACTTCAAACAGCCGAAGCTAAGTAACATTAACATGATGCCTTCTAATTGCAGTCGTTGTACTCATAATATACAGGAGAACGATCGCCTTACGGCAAGGATAGCTGTGCTGCAAGCCCAGCTTCAGACGCAATCGTTAGGCAAGGGTCATTTCAGTGTAGGAAAGGATGAAACAGCGTCTGTGCCACCAGCAAGTACAGATAGTAACGTTAGTATAAACCCCCTCGCACGGTCCCCGCAGCCGGACATCTTTCTCATGGCTTCTGGAGGGAAACGCTGTAGGAATGCTCAACCGGTGTCGCTTATTCAGCCGACAGAAACTTTCAACCGGTTCTCCCCATTAAGCGAGTCGGAGTCGGAGGCCGAGACTTCTCTGGTCTCTGCTCCTCCCGTTGTGGGGTCTGAGACGCCGACGGCTCCCACCATTAGCTCTGACAAATTGAAAACCCTAGTCATTGGCGACTCCATTACCCGCAGTATTAGACTTAAAACTAATCATCCAGCGATCATACACTGTTTACCAGGGGGCAGGGCTACCGACGTTAAGGCTAATCTAAAGACGGTGCTGGCTAAAGCTAAAACTGGCGAGTGTAGAGAGTATAGAGATATTGTTATCCACGTCGGCACCAACGATGTTAGGATGAAACAGTCAGAGGTCACCAAGCGCAACATAGCTTCAGCATGTAAATCAGCTAGAAAGATGTGTCGGCATCGATTAATTGTCTCTGGCCCCCTCCCAGTTAGGGGGAGTGATGAGCTCTACAGCAGAGTCTCACAACTCAATCGCTGGATGAAAACTGTTTTCTGCCCCTCCCAAAAGATAGAATTTGTAGATAACTGGCCCTCTTTCTGGGATTCACCCACAAACAGGACCAAGCCTGGCCTGCTGAGGAGTGACGGACTCCATCCTAGCTGGAGGGGTGCTCTCATCTTATCTACGAACATAGACAGGGCTCTAACTCCTCTAGCTCCACAATGAAATAGGGTGCAGGCCAGGCAACAGGCTGTTAGCCAGCCTGCCAGCTTAGTGGAGTCTGCCACTAGCACAGTTAGCGTAGTCAGCTCAGCTTTCCCCATTGAGACCGTGTCTGTGCCTCGATCTTGGTTGGGCAAAATTAAAAATGGCGGTGTTCGCTTCAGTAATCTTACTAGTATAAAGACCTCCTCCATTCCTGCCATTATTGAAAGAGATTGTGATACTTCACATCTCAAAATTGGGTTACTTAATGTTAGATCCCTCACTTCCAAGGCAGTTATAGTCAATGAACTAATCACTGATCATAATCTTGATGTGATTGGCCTGACTGAAACATGGCTTAAGCCTGATGAATTTACTGTGTTAAATGAGGCCTCACCCCCTGGTTACACTAGTGACCAAACCCCCCGTGCATCCGGCAAAGGCGGAGGTGTTGTTAACATTTACGATAGCAAATTTCAATTTACAAAAAAAAAAACAATGACGTTTTCGTCTTTTGAGCTTCTAGTCATGAAATCTATGCAGCCTACTCAATCACTTTTTATAGCTACTGTTTACAGGCCTCCTGGGCCATATGCAGTGTTCCTTACTGAGTTCCCTGAATTCCTATCGGATCTTGTAGTCATAGCAGATAATATTCTAATTTTTGGTGACTTTAACATTCACATGGAAAAGTCCACAGACCCACTCCAAAAGGCTTTCGGAGCCATCATCGACTCAGTGGGTTTTGTCCAACATGTCTCTGGACCTACTCACTGCCACAGTCATACTCTGGACCTAGTTTTGTCCCATGGAATAAATGTTGTGGATCTTAATGTTTTTCCTCATAATCCTGGATTATCGGACCACCATTTTATTGCGTTTACAATTGCAACAAATAATCTGCTCAGACCCCAACCAAGGAAGATTAAAAGTCGTGCTATAAATTCTCAGACAACCCAAAGATTCCTTGATGCCCTTCCAGACTCCCTCTGCCTACCCAAGGACGTCAGAGGACAAGAATCAGTTAACCACCTAACCGAGGAACTCAATTCAACCTTGCGCAATACCCTAGATGCAGTTGCACCCCTAAAAATTAAAAACATCTGTCATAAGAAACTAGCTCCCTGGTATACAGAAAATACACGAGCTCTGAAGCAAGCTTCCAGAAAATTGGAACGGAAATGGCGCCACACTAAACTGGAAGTCTTCCGACTAGCTTGGAAAGACAGTACCGCGCAGTATCGAAGAGCCCTCACTGCTGCACGATCATCCTATTTTTCCAACTTAATTGAGGAAAATAAGAACAATCCGAAATTTCTTTTTGACACTGTCGCAAAGCTAACTAAAAAGCAGCATTCGCAAATGGAGGATGGCTTTCACTTCAGCAGTAATAAATTTATGAACTTCTTTGAGGAAAAGATCATGATCATTAGAAAGCAAATTACGGACTCCTCTTTAAATCTGGGTATTCCTCCAGGGCTTCATTGTCCAGAGTCTGCACAACTCTGCCAGGACCTAGGATCAAGGGAGATACTAAAGTGTTTTAGTACTATATCTCTTGACATAATGATGAAAATAATCATGGCCTCCAAACCCTCAAGCTGCATACTGGACCCTATTCCAACTAAACTACTGAAAGAGCTGCTTCCTGTGCTTGGCCCTCCTATGTTGAACATAATAAACGGCTCTCTATCCACCGGATGTGTACCAAGCTCACTAAAAGTGGCAGTAATAAAGCCTCTCTTGAAAAAGCCGAATCTTGACCCAGAAATTATAAAAAACTATCGGCCTATATCGAATCTTCCATTCCTCTCAAAAATTTTAGAAAAAGTTGTTGCGCAGCAACTCACTGCCTTCCTGAAGACAAACAATGTATACGAAACGCTTCAGTCTGGTTTTAGACCCCATCATAGCACTGAGACTGCACTTGTGAAGGTGGTAAATGACCTTTTAATGACGTCAGACCGAGGCTCTGCATCTGTCCTCATGCTCCTAGATCTTAGTGCCGCTTTTGATACCATCGATCACCACATTCTTTTGGAGAGATTGGAAACCCAAATTGGTCTACATGGACAAGTTCTGACCTGGTTTAGATCTTATCTGTCGGAAAGATATCAGTTTGTCTCTGTGAATGGTTCGTCCTCTGACAAATCAATTGTAAATTTCGGTGTTCCTCAAGGTTCCGTTCTAGGACCACTATTGTTTTCACTATATATTTTACCTCTTGGGGATGTCATTCGAAAACATAATGTTAAATTTCACTGCTATGCGGACGACACACAGCTGTACATTTCAATGAAACATGGTGAAGCCCCAAAATTGCCCTCGCTAGAAGCCTGTGTTTCAGACATAAGGAAGTGGATGGCTGCAAATTTTCTACTTTTAAACTCGGACAAAACAGAGATGCTTGTCCTAGGTCCCAAGAAACAAAGAGATCTTCTGTTGAATCTGACAATTAATCTGGATGGTTGTACAGTCGTCTCAAATAAAACTGTGAAGGACCTCGGCGTTACTCTGGACCCTGATCTCTCTTTTGAAGAACATATCAAGACTGCTTCAAGGACAGCTTTTTTCCATCTACGCAACATTGCAAAAATCAGAAACTTTCTGTCCAAAAATGACGCAGAAAAATTAATCCATGTTTTTGTTACTTCTAGGCTCGACTACTGCAATGCTCTACTTTCCGGCTACCCGGATAAAGCACTAAACAAACTTCAGTTAGTGCTAAATACGGCTGCTAGAATCCTGACTAGAACCAAAACATTTGATCATATTACTCCAGTGCTAGCCTCCCTACACTGGCTTCCTGTTAAGGCAAGGGCTGATTTCAAGGTTTTACTGCTAACCTACAAAGCATTACATGGGCTTGCTCCTACCTATCTTTCCGATTTGGTCCTGCCGTACATACCTACACGTACGCTACGGTCACAAGACGCAGGCCTCCTAATTGTCCCTAGAATTTCTAAGCAAACGGCTGGAGGTAGGGCTTTCTCCTATAGAGCTCCATTTTTATGGAATGGTCTGCCTACCCATGTGAGAGACGCAGACTCAGTCTCAACCTTTAAGTCTTTACTGAAGACTTATCTCTTCAGTAGGTCCTATGATTAAGTATAGTCTGGCCCAGGAGTGTGAAGGTGAACGGAAAGGCTGGAGCAACGAACCGCCCTTGCTGTCTCTGCCTTGTCGGTTCCCCTCTTCCCACTGGGATTCTCTGCCTCTAACCCTTTTACAGGGGCTGAGTCACTGACTTACTGGTGTTCTTCCATGCCGTCCATGGGAGGGGTGCGTCACTTGAGTAGGTTGAGCCACTGACGTGGTCTTCCTGTCTGGGTTGGCGCCCCCCCCCCCCCTTGGATTGTGCCGTGGCGGACATCTTTGTGGGCTATACTCGGCCTTGTCTTCGGACGGTAAGTTGGTGGTTGTAGATATCCCTCTAGTGGTGTGGGGGCTGTGCTTTGGCAAAGTGGGTGGGGTTATATCCTGCCTGTTTGGCCCTGTCCGGGGGTATCATCGGATGGGGCCACAGTGTCTTCTGATCCCTCCTGTCTCAGCCTCCAGTATTTATGCTGCAGTAGTTTATGTGTCGGGGGGCTAGGGTCAGTCTGTTACATCTGGAGTATTCTCTTGTCTTATCCGGTGTCCTGTGTGAATGTAAATATGCTCTCTCTAATTCTCTCTTTCTCTCTTTCTTTCTTTCTCTCGGAGGACCTGAGCCCTAGGACCATGCCTCAGGACTACCTGGCATGATGACTCCTTGCTGTCCCCAGTCCACCTGGCCATGCTGCTGCTCCAGTTTCAACTGTTCTGCCTGCGGCTACGGAACCCTGACCTGTTCACCGGACGTGCTTGTTGCACCCTCGACAATTACTATGATTATTATTATTTGACCATGCTGGTCATTTACGAACATTTTAACATCTTGACCATGTTCTGTTATAATATCCACCCGGCACAGCCAGAAGAGGACTGGCCACCCCTCATAGCCTGGTTCCTCTCTAGGTTTCTTCCTAGGTTTTTGGCCTTTCTCAGGAGTTTTTCCTAGGGAGTTTTTCCCAGCCACCGTGCTTCTTTCACATGCATTGCTTGCTGTTTGGGGTTTTAGGCTGGGTTTCTGTACAGCACTTTGAGATTTCAGCTGATGTACGAAGGGCTATATAAATAAATTTGATTTGATTTGATTTGGTGTGGGGTGGCATTTCCTTGGGGGGCCGCACAGCCCTCCATGTGCTCGCCAGAGGTAGCCTGACTGCCATTAGGTACCGAGATGAGATCCTCAGACCCCTTGTGAGACCATATGCTGGTGCGGTTGGCCCTGGGTTCCTCCTAATGCAAGACAATGCTAGACCTCATGTGGCTGGAGTGTGTCAGCAGTTCCTGCAAGAGGAAGGCATTGATGCTATGGACTGGCCCGCCCGTTCCCCAGACCTGAATCCAATTGAGCCCATCTGGGACATCATGTCTTGCTCCATCCACCAACGCCACGTTGCACCACAGACTGTCCAGGAGTTGGCGGATGCTTTAGTCCAGGTCTGGGAGGAGATCCCTCAGGAGACCATCCGCCACCTCATCAGGAGCATGCCCAGGCGTTGTAGGGAGGTCATACAGGCACGTGGAGGCCACACACACTACTGAGCCTCATTACATCAAAGTTGGATCAGCCTGTAGTGTGGTTTTCCACTTTAATTTTGAGTGTGACTCCAAATCCAGACCTCCATGGGTTGATAAATTGGATTTCCATTGATTATTTTTGTGTGATTTTGTTGTCAGCACATTCAACAATGTAAAGAAAAAAGTATTTAATAAGATTATTTCATTCATTCAGATCTAGGATGTGTTATTTTAGTGTTCCCTTTATTTTTTTGAGCAGTGTATTTCAATGCCAGATCACCTTTCAAGCCTCCCTCCCTCCCTTCCTCCATGTCTTTCCTTGCCTCACCTGCATGTATATTTGTGTGTGGCATAGGATATGTGATTTTTTTGATGTGTATACATGTTTATCTTAATTAAACATGCATGCCAATAACACTCATCATGCTCCAATAACAGCCACTATACAATACAGAACTAGCGCCAAGGCTAACTACAGCTGCATGCTAGCAGTTTGTATGAAAGGCACCACTCACAGAGGGAGAGGAGATCAGGGAGGGCTAACGAAGCAAGCCAGCTAATTAACCTTGCCATGCATCTCCTACCGACACACTGAGATGAGAGAGATAACAGCTCACACCCTGATTGCAAATCAGGGGGGAGGGAGGGAGAGAGCGCTTGTGAGAGTATCATTGAACAAAGCAAAACCATATTCCTTTTCTGCTATGTACCAAGCACTTGATGTCAAAACCCATGGAACAAAGTGTATCATAAAATAAAGTGTATGAAAATGGAAATTAGTAACAAACTAGTAGCATCACCATGCCTTCTAGATATTGACTGAGTGCTAGCTTCAACTTCTCTGTATTTCTTTTGTCTTTACGTAACTCTTGTGAGAGTGGTGCGATGTTGGTGTCGGAAGTGTCAGATACAATGACTCATGGATGTGTCCCTGGGCTGATGGAGTGTATGGACACCCTGGTGTCCCTGTCACACATACTGGACTGCTGTCCGATAATGTTGGGAAAGAAAGTGAGCAGAACAGGGAAGACGTGGAGAGGTGTGTGGAGATGAGAGTAGAGAGTGTGAGATTGTGTGGTGGTGGTGGGGGAAACAGAAATTAAGAAAGAGAGAGAGAAAATAAGGGAGAGAATGAGAGAAAGAGACAGGGAGAAAGACGGACAGTGGGCAGATGGCAGGCTGAAACCACAGCTGTATCGGTTGCATGTGCTGGGGTAATTTTAGCAGAAATCGATTTGTCGCTTTGTCTGGTGTACTGAGCCATAGGAAAGCGATCCAACATCCACTGTAATCACACCTGTTCTTCTCTAACACCTTACACGTTTTGCTGCATGTTCAGTCAGCCCTCAAGATAGGAAACCTATCTATCATGAGTAGGGTTGCAAAGATACCGGTAATTTACTGAAATGTTCTGTAATTTTGTTAATTAACAGAAAATCTATGGCAATCTACTGGAACTTTGGTAATTTATATTTGAATAACAAAAAAAATTCATATAAATTATTCATTTATTATATCTGTGTCCATATTGTCCATGAGTTTCTAGTAGATAGACCATATGGTTCAAGAGAAAATAGCTGATTGAGTGAAAAAAGCATCTAATCAACAATGGTATTATTTTCAATTAACTCTGCAACTATTTACTTTTTTCACAACTGCAACCAGCTTGACGGCAAAACATTGACAACAAATACATATTGACATAATAAAATAAATAAAAGTTTGTAAAAACATTTTTAAATTATATTTCATGCTAAAACCCTCTTATAGCTACTTACAGTAATACATTTTCATAATGGTCCCCCATGGGAATTGAACCCACAACCCTTGCTTTACCAACTGAGCCACACGGGACACTAAGTTCATGGTTTATATATAGGATAATGTTTTACAGATTTGTCATTCAATTGTTTTTAAATTGTAAAACCATATTATGTGACAAGGCCAGACAGAGGGCCAGAGATTGTTACAGACACCTGTGATAATCTGAAGTACCCAAACATGCCCCTAGATGTCTTGTGACAGATTACATAAAATCCTTAAAAGAGACTAAAATTCTGGTAGTTTAATGGTAAACTTCTAAAGTTTCCAGTAATATACCGTCCCTTTGCAACCCTAACCGTGACAGTGCTCACCTATGGGCTGCATCTCAGCAGTGTAAAGTTACTTCCTCTCCTTTGGGTCCTATCCTACATCTACTGTGATCTGAAGAGAATTGACAGGTGAAAACAATATTGTGGAGGTCAGAATTGAGAAACAGCCCATAGGTGATAAGACATTGATCTAGAGGGCATCATTTAGTCTGTTGTTCTCTCTGTCTCCCTATAAACTGTCACCAAAGCCTCTTGCGGTGTAAGATACTTCTGTCCAATGGCGAGGCTGCAACCTAAGCCCTCCTCTGTGGTCACAGTCAATGAGAACATGATGACATGTCTACTGTCTAGCACCTGGGAGGTAGAAATGCCGCTTCAATATCTCATCATAATTACACATCTTTAGACTGTCTCCGGCTGTTCTCATAGACTGTTATACAATATGTCTATATTTTCGCTGTTCAATGCAATCTAGGTCAATAGGAACAAATTATTGTCTGGACTGGTCAGAATCAAAGGATGAGAATGAGTAATGTGCTATTTACTAGTGCTATTGATTGACAGGTACAATGTGG
This sequence comes from Salmo trutta, assembly GCF_901001165.1. Taxonomy (NCBI): domain Eukaryota; kingdom Metazoa; phylum Chordata; class Actinopteri; order Salmoniformes; family Salmonidae; genus Salmo; species Salmo trutta. The sequence goes on along the minus strand of NC_042959.1, from coordinate 55,895,730 downwards.
TGACCCTAAGTGAAAGCCCAAAAAGCCTGTGCTTCACTTATGTGCCGGTGTCCGGCAGCCATGATGGTTGACTCTAATACATCATGTTATGTTGTCAACGTCGTAATTACTCTGAGAATTTCCCTCGCCACTCCGGACAACAGAAGATTCCTTAGCCATTTACCAAGGGTCTAGGGGGTCTAGAGGGTCTTGGGGGTCTAGAGGGTCTAGAGAGGGTTGCATTTATGCTGTCTTAACCAAAAGAGTGGAAGGAAAGGACTCATTTAACTCCGGAGTGACATCATAAATATGCAGTGCTACAGCTGATTGACTGGTTGATTGGGGCTGTAAATCGCGACCAAGCAAAAACCTACATATAGAAAGTTGCTGCTTTGAAATACTTTTATATACAAATAAGACAAGCGTCACAACACGTACATACCTCTCATCCACTCAACATTTGGAACAAAATCCTTACAAGCTGTTTGAGAAAATGGCTTCATTCTTAAATGACACTTCTTTGTACTAGTTTCTGAAAAATACTACACTTCATTGACATTTTGTTCAATTCACACCGAATGACCCAACAATGACCTCATTACTGCCAGGGATATTTTTAAGAAACAGGGCCCAGATCAGTGGCGACCCTGTCCTAAACTTTGTTTGTTAAAATATACAGCCTTGTGCAGAGTCAGCAGTTCCCAGGCTGGTTTCAGCAATCGTCTTCCTGCCTCCCACTTTCCTGATTGTGACAGATAAAGTTAATGGGCCAAGGCCAGAGATGCCAGCCCCTCTCTGTTATACAAATAGGAGGAGTTTTCCTTCAGTTAACATGACCTTGTTGAGCCACAATGGAGAGTTTTTAGCATAGCGTTCCAAAGGAAAGGACCCATTTTGTTTCACTCTTTTCCTTCTTTATGATGGCTAATATAAGCAAAGCGCACACACTGGTGATGAATATTTCAAAACATCTGGTGTCGCCGTAGCGGGAATGTGTAAGGGTTATAGATGAGCAGGGACTGGGTTGAATCCATGGAGGCTAGGGATATTGATGGTTAAAATAATCTGATGTTATGTTTCCCTGATCTCAAAGGAAGGTAAAAGAGTAGAAAGACTAGTAGTGTAAAGCAAATGTCTTAATGTTGGATGTTTAAAATATGGCCTATACCAAAATAATATAGATATAGTCTTCGTCATGGTACTGGGAGTCTCTAAATGTATGGGGTCCTTCGTAGCTCAGTTTGAAGCTCAGTTGGAAGAGCATGAATGTTGTAATGTCAGGGTAGTGGGCTTGATTCCTGGGACCACCCATATATGTAAAATGTATGCCCGCATGACTGTAAGTCACTTTGAATCAAAGCATCTACTAAATGGCTTATATTATTACCTGTTTATCGGTCAGAATCTGTATTTGGTCTTACCTTACAGAGTGAATAGCCCTCGTACAGATGGAATCTGCCTTGCATGAAGACGCAGGATTTGCCTTTTAGAATACCAAACACCAGACACCCCTCATGACCCGGGACTGCAAAGGACACAGAACACAAGCATAGTCTGTCATGGGAGGTTAGTGATACAGCATGTCTCAAGTAGGGTTAGAAAATAAAAACGGTGAATTTATGTTTTATTCATGTTTAATTTCACAGAAGATGTCCGATTTGTGTTGTTCATACTCCAAGCATGAGAGAGTCCTATGGAAGTCAAATACTACTGCTGTATTGAAATACTCTCTGCATGTACATACAATTGAAGTCGGACGTTTACATACACCTTAACCAAATACATTTAAACTCAGTTTTTCACAATTCCTGACATTTAATCTTAGTAAAAATTCCCTTGTCTTAGGTAAGTTAGGATCACCACTTTATTTTAAGAATGTGAAATGTCAGAATAATAGTAAAGAGAATGATTTATTTCAGCTTTTATTCTTTCATCACATTCCCAGTGGGTCAGAAGTTTACATAAACTCAATTAGTATTTGGTAGCCTTTAAATTGTGTCAAACTTTTCGGGTAGCCTTCCACAAGCTTCCCACAATAAGTTGGGTGAATTTTAGCCCATTCCTCCTGACAGAGCTGGTGTAACTGAGTCAGGTTTGTAGGCCTCCTTGCTCGAAGACACACTTTTTCAGTTCTGCCCACAAATGTTCTATAGGATTGAGGTCAGGGCTTTGTGATGGCCACTCCAATACCTTGACTTTGTTGTCCTTAAGCCATTTTGCCACAACTTTGGAAGTATGCTTGTGGTCATTGTCCATTTGGAAGACCCATTTGTGACCAAGCTTCAACTTCCTGACTGATGTCTTGAGATGTTGCTTCAATATATCCACATAATTGTCTTTCCTCATGATGGCATCTATTTTGTGAAGTTCACCAGTCCCTCCTACAGCAAAGCACCCCCTCAACATGATGCTGCCACCCCCATGCTTCACGGTTGGGATGATGTTCTTCAGCTTGCAAGCCTCCCCCTTTTTCCTCCAAACATAACGATGGTCATTATGGCCAAACAGTTCTATTTTTGTTTCATCAGACCAGAGGACATTTTTCCAAAAAGTACGATCTTTGTCCCCATGTACAGTTTCAAACCGTAATCTGGCTTTTTTATGGTGGTTTTGGAGCAGCGGCTTCTTCCTTGCTGAGCGGCCTTTCAGGTTATGTTGACATAGGACTCGTTTTACTGTGGATATAGATACTTTTGTACCCGTTTCCTCCAGCAACTTCACAAGGTCCTTTGCTGTTGTTCTGGGATTGATTTGCACTTTTCGCACCAAAGTACGTTCATCTCTAGGAGACAGAACGCGTCTCCTTCCTGAGCGGTATGACGACAGCAAGGTCCCATGGTGTTTATACTTGCGTACTATTGTTTGTACAGATGAACGTGGTACCTTCAGGCATTTGGAAATTGCTCCCAAGGATGAACCAGACTTGTGGAGGTCTACAAATGTTTTTCTGAGGTCTTGGCTGATTTCTTTTGATTTTCCCATGATGTCAAGCAAAGAGGCACTGAGTTTGAAGGTAGGCCTTGAAATACATCCACAGGTACACCTCCAATTGACTGAAATTATGTCAATTAGCCTATCAGAAGCTTCTAAAGCCATGACATCATTTTATGGAATTTACCAAGCTGTTTAAAGGCACAGTCAACTTAATGTTCTGGCCCACTGGAATTGTGATACAGTGAATTATAAGTGAAATAACCTGTCTGTAAACAATTGCTGGAAAAATGACTTGTGTCATGCACAAAGTAGATGTCCTAACCGACTTGCCAAAACTATAATTTGTTAACAAGAAATTTATGGAGTGGTTGAAAAATGAGTTTTAATGACTCCAACCGAAGTGTATGTAAACTTCTGACTTCAACTGTACATACAATGGGACCTACAGTTGAAGTCGGACGTTTACATACACTTTGGTTGTAGTCATTAAAACTCGTTTTTTAACCACGCCACAAATTTCTTGTTAACAAATTATAGTTTTGGCAAGTCCACATAATTCACCCAATTTATTGTGGAAAGCTTGTTGAAGGCTACCCGAAACGTTTGACCCAAGTTAAACAATTTAAAGGCAATGCTACCAAATACAATTGAGTGTATGTAATCTTCTGCTCTAATTACGTTGGTAATCAGTTTATAAAAGAAATATGGCACCTCGGGGGTTTGTGATATATGGCCAATATACCACGGCTAAGGACTGTCTCCAGGCACTCCGCGATGCGTCGTGCGTAAGAAGAGCCCTTAGCCGTGGTATGTTGGCCTTATACCACACCCCCCCATGCCTTATTGCTTAAAAATACCACAGCTTTCAGACAATCAGCATCCATGGCTCAAACCACCCGGTTTCTAATCTGACGTAGACTATATAAAGTGCATTCGGAAAGAATTCAGACCCCTTGACGTTACAGCCTTATTCTAAAATTGATTCAATTGTTTTCCCCCCCTAATCACTCAACACACAATACCCCATAATAACAAATCAAAAACATATTTTGACATTTTTGCAAATTTATTACAAATATAACTTAAATATCACATTTACATAAGTAGTCAGACCCTTCACTCAGTACTTTGTTGAAGCACCCTTGGCAGCGATTACAGCCTCAAGTCTTCTTGGGTATGACGCTACAAGCTTGGCACATCTATATTTGGGGAGTTTCTCCCATTGTTCTCTGCAGATCCTGTCAAGATTGGATGGGGAGCGTCGCTCCACAGCTATTTTTAGGTCTCGCCAGAGATGTTCTATCGGGTTCAAGTCTGGGCTCTGGCTGGGCCACTCAAGGACATTCAGAGACTTGTCCTGAAGCCACTCCTGCATTGTCTTGGCTGTGTGCTTAGGGTCATTGTTCTGTTGGAAGGCGAACTTTCACCCCAGTCTGAGGTCCTGAGCGCTCTGGTGCAGGATCTCTCTGTACTTTGCACCGTTCATCTTTCCCTCGATCCTGACTAGTCTCCCAGTCCCTGCCGCTGAAAAACATCCCTGCAGCATGATGCTGCCACCACTGTGCTTCACCGTAGGGATGGTGCCAGGTTTCCTCCAGACATGACACTTGGCATTCAGGCCAAAGAGTTCAATCTTGGTTTCATCAGACCAGATAATCTTGTTCCTCATGGTCTGAGAGTCCTTTAGGTGCCTTTTGGCAAACTCCAAGTGGGCTGTCATGTGCCTTTTAGTGAGGAGTGGCTTCCGTCTGGCCACTCTACCATAAAGGCCTGATTGGTGGAGTGCTGCAGAGATGGTTGTCCTTCTGGAATGTTGTCCCATTTCCACGGAGGAACTCTGGAGCTCTGTCAGAGTGACCATCGGGTTCTTGGTCACCTCCCTGACCAAGGCCCTTCTCCCCCGATTGCTCAGTTTGGCTAGGCAGCCAGCTCTAGGAAGAGTCTTGATGAAGGCCACTGTGTTCTTGGGGACCTTCAATGCTGCAGACATTTTTTGGTACCCTTCCCCAGATCTGTGCCTCGACACAATCCTGCCTCTGAGCTCTACGGGCAATTCCTTCAACCTCATGGCTTGGTTTTTGCTCTGACATGCACTGTCAACTGTGGGACCTTTCCAAATCATGTCCAATCAATTGAATTTACCACAGGTGGACTCCAATCAAGTTGTAGAAAAATCTCAAGGATGATCAATGGAAACAGGATGCACCGGAGCTCAATTTTGAATCTCATAGCAATAGGTCTGAGTACTTATGTAAATAAGGTATCTGTTGTTTTATTTTGAATACATTTGCAAAAATGTCTAAAAACCAGTTTTCGCTTTGTCATTATGGAATATTGTGTGTAGATTGATGAGGAAAACATTTTATTTAATTAATTTTAGAATAAGGCCTTAACGTAACAAAATGTGGAAAAAGTCAAGGGTTCTGAATACTTTCCGAATGCACTGTAGTACTCAGGAGAGCATGCAGTGTTGGAACAGTATCAGTGCTATTGAAATAAAAGTGTAAGTCATCCGCTGTCAAATGTCAACTGTAGTGGTCTGTTTAGTACCCTTCTGAGACTACAGCAGAGTTGTGTTCGGTGGTGTGGAGATTATGTTAATTTCACCCTGAGTTTTGTCAGAGGCGATTTGTTGAAAGTGCTGCATCGTGAGATAGGACCTGAATGATTACAACACTGTTTAGAGAAGTGACTTTTTTCTCCTCTTTCAGAGGTTGATGGATGGCAGAGGGAAGTTTAGGGGGAGGATGGTGTCAGTTATTACTCTGTCCATTGAAGTTACTTCAGAATCCATTCCTTTGCTGCATTAACTTGTTTTAATGAGGGTAACTGGATGTAATTTTATAAAGATTTGGTGTGAGTGACCAAGCAAATAATGTATTTCTAAGGATTCACTATCGTACTGGTTATCTAAGCCTTTATTTGGATACTGCTATGTGTTATGTTGTGTGGATTTGATTAAATCTGGCCCTTTTGTTTTTACAGGTTATTGGATAGGCAATTTTTTTGTTTTTGTTTGCTGTTACAGGTTCACACAGCATAGCACCTGTTCACAGGCAAACACCAATATTAGTATTGTCTGAAATCACACTCATTTAGAATGTTTGCCAATCATTATGCTCTCCATTTAATTTACCAAAAAACGAGAAGTCTGGTGCTGCACTGAACATCGATTAGTGTTTTCAATGGGCTCCTCTCTGACAAGCTTAAATTAACTAGAATTTAATTGGAAAGACTGCAACACAAAACAAACCTGAATTGAAGATAATAAAAAAAAAATGTCAGCTCTGTCTAATGAAGGCAACATTGTCAAATAATGTTATTTCTAGGCTTCTCATTTGTTTATTTATGATGCTATTGTTGTCCAAAGACACAACAAAAGATGGTTCCGAGACAGGAGGCTATGGCTTTTCTGCAAAGACCCACCTTACTCTAATAATAATAGGAAAGTGAACATTTGAGCGCTTTGCAGACATTTTATATTCACCTCCACATGATGAATATTTAAATATGTCCATGAGATCATAATAAGAATTCCATGTGGCAGATATTAGGGCCTATTTTTACTCTAGTTATAATATTTTATTCATGGGGCGTAGTTATTCATTCTTGGTTCATTTTCCCGCCAGCTGGTTATGATTTGTTTTTCCATGTGACATTTTGACAAAGACACACAGAAATCCCAAATGCATTTCAGCAAGTAAATAATAAACTACTTAGCTGCAATGGTGTGTCAATGGAATCATTGAGGGGAAATGTAAATTCCTCTGCTGTGCAGGCATAATTAAGAGCACTACACAGGTTCACCTGATGTTTGGGAGAATCAGTGAACAAGCTAATTGGGATGAGGTGATGTTTACAGAGAGGCGTTGCCTATTATATTTGTCAAAGTGTGTGTGTGTGGGGGGTGGGGCTGTGGGGGTGGGTAGTATAGATTGACAGTTTATACCTAGCAAACAATTTCTGGTTACTTCTGAATTCCCAGAATGTTAGTAGGTTTTGCCGGGACATTTTAAAAACAGTCATAGGAAGTTTTCATGCTAACATTGGATGTAAACCAAATTAAGACTCCATTGGAACTTCATCTTAACATTGTAGGAACATTCACTGTTTGCTGGGTAGAGACCACATTATACTATCATTAGTCTCATATCAATATTATCATGACACATTATACGTTTGTGACAGCAACTTCATCTCACCTGTGCTGACGGGGAAGTTGGGGATATCTGCGTAAGGGAAGATCTCTTTGTTGGTAACACCATCGGCGAGCAGGCCCAGGCCGGAGCCACACACCACTGCGATCTTAGGCCTATGTCTCGTCCGGCTCAGAAGCCATTCTGTCGTCTGATTGTAGTCTTCAAAAGAGCAACAGCTAGGAGAGATGACACTCAGGTAATTATTTTTAAATATACTGTCTGACTACACACCATGTAGAGCAGGGATCGACAACAGATGGCCCACGGGCCAAAACCGGCCGGCAAATGTGATTTGTGGGGGGATTTAACTTTTTGGTCAAAAATAATGTAAAATCACCAGGAATTTAGCTAAAAAAGTGTTTAATTTTGGAAATCTGCACCCAACCATTCCCACAAATAAAAAAAGAGATGTGATCGTGTCTCCATGGTTGCCTACCCCTGATGTAGAGACACATGCTTAATTCCAAATTAACCCCTTGTCCCTACCACTCAACATTTAATATGGATATGAAAGGATTTGGTATGAACAATATGGTAACAGTTCCACCATACCTTCTGATAGGCTATGTTCTTTTTTTTGCCATATTGTCTAACACCTTCTATATCCCTTTTAGAACAAGTCCCTAGGTGGTAGTGACAAGCTGTCAATTTTAAATTGTGCAGTTAACTGAATTAGGCAATGGAGTTAGGTATAGCTCAACTTTATAATTGGTTAGATAGAAATAAAACACACTTGCAATAGATAAAGAATATACTGACTGTATCCTTCTAGGAACAATATTGTTTATCATCAAAAATGTTGCAAGAAAGATGAGATAACATATCTACTTAGATCTTTGTTTACAGTGCCTTCAGAAAATATTCATACCCCTTGACTTAGTCCACATTTTCTTGTGTTACAGCCTGAATTCAAAATGTACTCAATATATTTCTCACCCATCTGGACACAATACCCCATATTGTCACGTTGGTATAAAGGGATCGGGAGACAGGCGCAGGAATGCGTAATAGGGTTTTTTAATTCCCAAATTATAGTGTGCCGTGTAAAGGCACTGTCATGATCATTGTAAGAACATTCAGACCAAAGCGCAGCGTGAAATCGGTTCGACATTTTATTTGAAGTGAACTGCACAACAAAAAAAACAATAAAGATCAAACGAAACGTGACGTTCTGGAGTGCTCACAGGCAACTACACAAAAACAAAGCAAGATCCCACAAAACACAATGGGGAAATGGCTGCCTAAATATGATCCCCAATCAGAGACAACGATAAACGGCTGCCTCTGATTGGGAACCATACACAGGCCAACATAGAAATAAAACAACCTAGATTACCCACCCTAGTCACACCCGGACCTAACCAACATAGAGAATAAAAGGCTCTCTATGGTCAGGGCGTGACAGGCACGGGGACAAAGACCAAACAAACACGTATACAAACACAGCGTAGAAACCCAAACAAAAGAGCGAGGAGTACCTCGAATAAATACACAATCGCATAATGATTATCACACGGGACGAGACCCGTAATCATCTGCACAATATACGTGGCACTAAAGCTAAAACAACATAGCACAGCCAACGGACATTGGAACAATAATCGACAGGACAATGGTGAACAAAGGACACACTTGTACAATTACTAATCAAATGGGAATAGGGACCAGGTGTGCATAATGACAGTTCCGGGGGGATCCGTGACACATAATGACATAGTGAAAACATGTTTTAAGAAATGTTTGCACATTTATTGAAAATTACAAACAGAAGTATCTAATTTACATAAGTATTCACACCCCTGAGTAAATACTTTATAGAAGCACATTTGGCAGCAATTACAGCTGTGAGTCTTTCTGGGTAAGTCTCTAAGAGCTTTGAACACCTGGATTGTACAACATTATTCTTTTCAAAATTAAAATTGGTTGTTGATCATTGCTAGACAACCATTTTCAGGTCTTGCCATAGATTTTTAAGTAGATTTAAGTCAAATCTGTAACTCGGCCACTCAGGAACATTCACTGTCTTCTTGGTAATCAACTCCAATGTAGATTTGGCCTTATGTTTTAGGTTATCGTCCTGCTGAAAGGTGAATTCATCTCCCAGTGTCTGGTGGAAAGCAAACTGAACCAGGTTTTCCCTCTAGAATTTTGCCTGTGCTTAGCTCCATTCCTTTTCTTTTTTTATCTTGAAAAACTCCCAGTCGTTAACGATTAAACACATACCCATAACATGATGCAGCCACCACTATGCTTGAAAATATGGAGAATCGTACTCAGTAATGTGTTGTATTGGATTTGCCTCAAACATAACACTTTGTATTAAGGACAAAAAGTGAATTGCTTTGCAATATCTTTTTAAGTATTACTTTAGTGCCTTGTTGCAGACAGGATGCATGTTTTGGAATATTCTTATTATGTACAGGCATCCTTATTTTCCCTCTGTCAGTTAGGTTAGTACTGTGGAGTAACTACAAGGTTGTTGATCCATCCGCAGCTTTCTCCTATCACAGCCATTAAACTCTGGAACTGTTATAAAGTCACCATTGGCCTCATGGAGAAATCCCTGAGCGGTTTCCTTCCTCTACAGAAGTATGCTTGTATCTTTGTAGTGACTGGGTGTATTGATACACCATCCAAAGTGTAAGTAATAACTTCACCATGCTCAAAGGGATTTTCAATGTCTGCTTTTTTTATACAAATCTACCAATAGGTGCCCTTCTTTGCGAGGCATTGGAAAACCTTCCTGGTCTTTGTGCTTGAATCTGTGTTTGAAGTTCACTGCTCGACTGAGGGACCTTACAGATATGTAATTGTATGTGTGGGGTACAGAGATGAGGTAGTCATTCAAAAATCTTAAATACTATTATTGCACACACAGTGAGTCCATGCAACTTATTATGTGACTTGTTAAGCAAATGTTTACTCCTGAACTTATTTAGGCTTGCCATAACAAAAGGGTTGAATACTTATTGACTCAAGACATTTCAGCTTTTCGTTTTTAATGAATTTGTAAAACTGTCTAAAAACACTTTTCCACTTTGACATTATGGGGTATTGTGTGTAGATCAGTGACACAAACTCTCAATATATAAATATAAAATTAGAAGCGCAACAAATCCGTATAGCGAACAGTTTCATTTTCCTTCATTATGATCAAACAGGAATGATTCCAACTAATAAATCCGTCGTGGCACAGGAGGAATAACTGAAATAAGTGAGGAGATCTCACTGCTCTTTTGAAATGGGGCGCCTGACCTGAGGAAACATATTCAAAGCAATTGTTCCACAGATTGTCAACCCCTGAGTGGTATTTTAACATTACATTTCAAATCTAATTTAGCCTCTTGTATTCACTGAGTGCGCAGCATGTGACCTGACTTGTAAGTTGTTCTGATATCGGCCCCCTCTGAACGTATGAACAAAACAGTGTATTTATTGAAAAGCAAGAATGAATACTATAATACCCTGCTATCCTGCAGTGTATGACTGTCTGTGTCTGTGTATTCCTCTCAGATTCACATTTTGAAATGTTCCTTAGTAAGTCCCTCTAGAAGCCTGTATAACTGCTAGTATGTTTGTTTTAAACAAACATATTAAATGTATGTAACAATTCCATTTTTGTTTCATAATTTATGGGAAACAAATCGAAACGTGTGTATTCACTGTCATCCCTGGATCAAAGTTGTGCTTATGCTAAACCAATCCATTTAACCGGAAATATTGTCTGATGTGTGAAATATAATGAAGAAAATAACATTTACCATTCTGTACTTCCTTTGGTATGCATGATCCACAAACAGGTCTGGCAGGTGCAGTCTGGTGGGGAGTTTAGAGTTAATCAAAGCTGGCGACGATAGATAGAGTTAAGAGATAGCATGAGGGACTGAAATAGTGCCACGCAACCTAGTGTGTGGAACCTTTTCATTGGTTGATTTTGAGGTGGGCGATAGTGTGGGGTATATTCTTTGGGATTCCTGGAGATAACAAACGTGCCGAGTCACATGGAGATGTCTCCCACATCCTCGTGGGATGCAAAGGTCCGATGTGACAAGGGTACATTCAAATAATTACAGGGTTTACCAATGTTCTTTTACCTATTTGAAGTCACGTTCATAGTGAAAGTCAATTTGTTTAACAAATCGGAAATGACCTTACTACAATATACACTAACAAATATGAAGTAAATATGTCTAACTTATTTTATATCAGTTTAAGCAATATGACTAATGGGTTGTTTATTACAGCATAAGATTATTAATTGTTATTTGTGAAATGGGGCAAAACCATATTCATTCAGGTGGCCAAAGGTGGGTTGGTGGGGGCATCTCTGGTTAAATGTCTAGTGTCCGTCAGCATATGCCACTATCATCTTAGTCAGCTGTTGTCTGTGACCCTTGACCTTTCATTCTGCTAACACCTCCATGTCTTCAGACACATCCGGCTCCCATCCGCACATAGCATGGACTTTGAGTGAGAGGGAGAGAAGTGTGCACTTAGCACACAACCATTTTTTGACCAGATAGTGTTGATGCCCTGAGTTCAAGGTAAAACCAGTCAATGAGTAACATTGGCTTACATAACATTATTTGACGCACTCTTACATGAGGGATACTAAGGAAGTGTACAAATCTACAGCATCCCAAGGTGCAGACACATTTTCAAAACGGTAAGATGTTTGATTATTGAGTAGAAAGGTATGGGTTCAGCAAAAACTTGTGTATAGTATTTAGTAAATCATTAGTTATAAAAAATGCTAAACAGCTAGTGGCAGGAGTAGGTATTGCAGGGGATTTATATCGATCAGGATCAGGACGTATCATCTAGAGCCATAGAATTAGACAGTTTGCCTTGCTGGGATATGAAAGGAGTACACTGATATGGTTATTACTGTCATTAACATACCTTTAATTATTGCTCCCTGTAGGTTGAGGTCGACTTTAGTACTGTGCCAGATGTGGTCTATGGAGGAAAATCCAGACAGCTGATTATCCTGATGAAAACCCAACAGATGCTGTGTGTGTGTGTGTGTACGTGTGTGTACGTGTGTGTGTGTGTGTGTGTGTGTGTGTGTGTGTGTGTGTGTGTACGTGTACGTGTACGTGTACGTGTGCGTGTGCGTGTGCGTGTGCGTGTGCGTGTGTGTGTGTGTGTGTGTGTGTGCGTGTGTGTGTGTGCATGCCGTGTTCGCTGTGCGTTGTGTATGATTTTGGCCGTGGGATAACCTAACTACTCTCAAGGACGATTGCGTTGTCACAATGTGTTCTCTACCCAGCTCACTCTCTCTAAGCTTCTCTCTAAGCTCTCTCAAAACGTTTTTTGGCGAGGACATTTTTCATCTTCACGGAATTTCATACTATGCTTTATTTGAACTAATGTTAGATGTGCAGAAATCTGACGAAATCATTTTTCTTCATCCCTAATCTCAGAAACGCAGAACAAAATCTTGTGTAATTGTGTCAGATGCCCCTTTCATTTCTTGAAATCCCCACCCGCAAATTAAGCACCACCCAAACCTGATTGGTCCAAATAACTAGTGACGCAAAACCAAAGCACCAGAACTACTGTTGCTTATCCCATCCTTCCTTTTGACAAATGTTAAGATATTTGATTTGTATTTTACCTTTATTTAACTAGGCAAGTCAGTTAAGAATATATTCTTATTTTCAATGACGGCCTAGGAACAGTGGGTTAACTGCCTTGTTCAGGGGCAGAACGACGATTTTTACCTTGTCAGCTCAGGGATTTGATCATAAAATATTTTGTGCTCCTAATGATGATCAACCCAAGTTCTCAATTGAAGACTTTAGGCTGCATTTACACATGCAGACCAATTCTGATCTTTTGCCCAATTATGGGCAAAATATCTGATCTAATTGGTCAAAATACCAAGTTGTGCAAAAAGATAAATTGGTCTGCCTGAGTAAGGCTGCATTTACACAGGCAGCTCAATTCTGATCTTTTTATCACCAATTGGTCTTTTGACCTGTGAGATCAGCTCTGAAAAATATCTGATGTGAAAAGATCTAATGGGACTGGTCAAAAGACCAAATAGTGGAAAAAAAGATCAGAATTGGACTGCCTGTGTAAACACAGCCTATACACAGCTCTAGATGAAAGAGTATATCATGACAAGCAAAAACAAGAGGATTACATGATGGACGACCACAGATTCACGTCTTAGGCCATTGTATTATAACCTACTTGCCACTACTGGTCAACTCAATTGTGATGATTGCAGATTAATTGATTAGATAAAAGTAGTATCCTCTTAATGGGCTATGATGACACAAGTTGGTACTGGTTACTGTGGTGGTAATACAGGGACATAATGTGTCATAAGCTCAGTCAGACTGGCAATGGGCTTAAACTAAAGCCTATGAAACATCACATTGCACTTGGCAGGACAATGTCCAATCCTGGAGTCACCTTGACCATAATGAATCTCTTTGTCTAGACAGGGTCATTCAACAGTATGTATATGTGCACACAAACACACACACACACATAAGCAAGCACGCATACACACACAGACACACGCACAAACATGCGCCCTAAGCAAATAGTTCTGCAGACTGATTCACTGAACCTGTCGGAGTTCAGAAAACATATTATTATGTAAGAGTATTTTTGCGCTCCTAAACACAAATAAATATCAAATGCTTATGTACTGCTTATAAATGCTGTATCTATGGGTTATGAATGTGTTATGAAGTTGCTGACCCCTGCTCGGAAGGATAACTGTTTCATATCCATTTGCTTTCGGGCATGGTTGTGTGCAGACAATGGGACCAGAGAGAGCATCTTATTCTGTCTCCAGGCCTTGGCAGCTCATTTGCATCTGCATATTTTTGTCCTCTCCTATGGGGAGAATCAGTGTGAGACAGGAGACCTTACATAAGCAGTGGACAGACAAAAAATAGCTGTCCTAATCCTAGAGACACCTCCAAGGTTGGGTGGTTGGGGAGAGGTAGGGGGGTCTCAGGGAACTCCCCCTTAATGGGCGTCATTTTACCAAAACACACATGGCATGCTTGGGGACGAGATGGTGTCATGCATTTAAATTGTTCCGCCTCACCTCTTTGGGTGACTGTCTTCGGTTAGAGCCAGAGGTCCCACTCCTGCCACCCACCGAGGAAGGATGCAGAGGGAAATAGCTCTATTTTATACATCAATGATGTCGCTCTTGCTGCTGGTGATTCTCTGATCCACCTCTACGCAGATGACACCATTCTGTATACTTCTGGCCCTTCTTTGGACACTGTGTTAACTAAACTCCAGACGAGCTTCAATGCCATACAACTCTCCTTCCATGGCTTCCAACTGCTCTTAAATGCAAGTAAAACTAAATGCATGCTCTTCAATCAATCACTGCCCGCACCTGCCCGCCTGTTCAGCATCACTACTTTGGACGGTTCTGACTTAGAATATGTGGACAACTACAAATACCTAGGTGTCTGGCTAGACTGTAAACTCTCCTTCCAGACTCACATTAAGCATCTCCAATCCAAAATTAAATCTAGAATCGGTGTCCTATTTCGCAACAAAGCATCGTTCACTCATGCTGCAAAACATACCCTCGTAAAACTGACCATCCTACCGATCCTCGACTTCGGCGATGTCATTTACAAAATAGCCTCCAACACTCTACTCAACAAATTGGATGCAGTCTATCACAGTGCCATCCATTTTGTCACCAAAGCCCCATATACTACCCACCACTGCGACCTGTATGCTCTCGTTGGCTGGCCCTCGCTTCATACTTGTCGCCAAACCCATTGGCTCCAAGTCATCTACAAATCTCTGCTAGGTAAAGCCCCGCCTTAGCTCACTGGTCACCATAGCAGCACCCACCCATAGCACGCGCTCCAGCAGGTATATTGCACTGGTCACCCCCAAAGCCAACACTTCCTTTGGCCGCCTTTCCTTCCAGTTCTCTGCTGCCAATGACTGGAACGAACTGCAAAAATCACTGAAGCTGGAGACTCATATCTCCCTCACTAGCTTTAAGCAGGAGCTGTCAGAGCAGCTCACAGATCACTGTACCTGTACGTAGCCCATCTGTAAACAGCCCATCCAACTACATCATCCCCATACTGTATTTATTTATTTGCACCCCAGTATCTCTACTTGTACATTTGTTTTCTGCACATCTACCATTCCAGTGTTTAATTGTTATATTGTAAATACTTCGCCACCATGGCCTATTTATTGCCTTACCTCCCTAATCTTACCTCATTTGCACTCACTGTATATTATTTTTTCTATTGTATTATTGACTGTATGTTTGTTTATTCCATGTGTAACTCTGTGTTGTTGTATGTGTCAAACTGCTGTGCTTTATCTTGGCCATGTCGCGGTTGTAAATGAGAACTTGTTCTCAACTAGCCTACCTGGTTAAATAAAGGTGAAATAAAAAATACATTTAAAAAGGGCAACTCAACACCTTTCTCTGATTGAAAGCCTCCATCCCTGACCCTCCCTACCCTCATTGAAAAGGGCCTCCTCAGTCGAATCTTGCCTGACGACTGAAACTGAATTCTTCCATTGCTCTATGTTGGTTACATACTTCAGTCAGAGACTGCCATCATTTAAGTTGTTTGTGGTAATGGCAAAATGAGGGGTGTTGTACAAAACAAAGTCATCAGCGATGGGATCATAACCAATCAGAGTATCAAACCCAATGACATATTTTTGAAATGCTGCTTTACCCACGTGGTTTCTGGCTCTGGCCCACCCCATCGGTTTCTGGAACCAATTGGAACGGTTAGAATGTACTTGCATTCTAGAAATCACCTGGGAGGTACTCAGATCCGGCCTCATTGTGGGGGGCTTGGCGTAGCGTTTAGCCGGAGCAAGGAGTATGGGTAGCCAGGCAAAGTCCAACCTGGATCTTCAATCAGACAATATTCTTGGCAAAGCCAATGAACACAATGGTGTTGCGTAATACCACCAATGTTCGTAACGCTATACAAACCATAGCTACATAGCAATAATTATTATTCCCAAATAACTTTGGAAAAACATCCAAATATTGTCAGTGCTATGGTTTAAACAGGGTAGATGCAATTCCTTGGTTATTGTGGTTTTGGTAGGGCAGGTAGCCTAGCGGTTAGAGCGTTAGGCCAGTAACCGAAAGGTCAGTAGTTTGCATCCCCGAGCCGACAAGGTGAAAAATCTGTCGATGTGCCCTTGAGTAAGGCACTTAACCCTAATTGCTTCAGAGTTGCTGTTGATAATGGCCCACCCTGGCCTTGACCCTACTCTCAGGGGGAGTTGGGATACGCAAAAAACTCATTTCCAATACACAATTGTACATCTGTGAAATAGGACAACTATAAGCACCCACCAAATTATTATTCTTAGTTAGTCTTTCCCATTCCCACCATCACACAGATCAAATCTAACCTTGCTACTGCCAACAACCCCTCAGTCTTGGACCTTATCTTATCTTTGTATCAGCTTTACTGCCCCCGAGAGGGACATGGACATCCTTATGTCTACAGAACAAAATTAACTCCTGCCAACTTTTATATTGCCGCCGTTTACAATAGGACTGAAAGTAATTGTCCAGTGAAAATCTCACTTTTAAAAGCTCATGATCTGTTAACTCATACCCAAATAATGTTATTGACTTGTCAACAACTGGCCAAAAGCAAAATCAGAGAAAAAACACTTTAAAAACCCTTTCTCAAACTTGTATCTCAAACAGACCGTTTAAAAAATGCTTGCCATTTCCTCATAGTGGATGATATCATGTTTTTGGCCAAGCCACTCATTGGCTCATTAGCTGAGCTGGCCAATCATCTGTTTACTTGTCATGAATATTTTTATTGACCGGTATATGGTCACACAATTCTGTTGTTGGGGTATGCCCACACCAGACACTGAAAAGCTGCTTTTTAACATACTTAATTAGATTTTTAGTTAAAGATCATATTTCATAGAGATCTGGAAACACTGGACAGCTACTTGAAGAGACAGTTTTATGGCACCAATATCTCTTCTATTTGTTTCTTTAGCCCTCTCCACTCTACAGTAACACCAGTCAGTAGTGACTGAGTGCCCAGTTAAAGCTAATTAGACAAGGCAGATTGATCCTCGCCAGCATGGTGAACTCCTCTCAAACCATAATTAGTGACTTGACCTATGCCATTACGCAGAGGGCAAAGGTTAACGATGCGTTCAAAAGTGGGCGACTCGATGAGGAATCCATACTCTAAGTAAAAGGCCATACCTGTCGCCATGAGGGTGGCTCGATAGAGATGCAGGCGTGCAAAATGCCACTGACGGAGTACTTTTCTGCACTAATGACAAAGTAAACACTGCCAATTTGGTCACAGGTAATGAAATCAATATGTAATCATGGTTGTGAGGTAGGGGGTTTCACAGTAATTGTCACGTCCTGACCATAGTAAGCTGTTATTTTCTATAGTAAAGTAGGTCAGGGCGTGACAGGGTTTTTTTCTAGTTTAGTTTTTCTATGTTGTAATGTTCTAGTTTTGTATTTCTATGTTGGGCTGTTCTAGTTTTGTATTTCTATGTTGGGCTTTGTTTGAGATGATCTCCAATTAGAGGCAGTTGGTCATCGTTGTCTCTAATTGGAGGTCATATTTAAGTTGGTGTTTGTCCCACTTGGGTTTGTGGGAGATTATCTTTGAGTCAGTGTATGTTTCACCTCTGCGTCACGGTTTGTTGTTTTTGTCATTCAGTTTATTTATGTATTGCATAGTTTCACAGAGTAAATAAAATGTGGAATGACACACACGCTGCACTTTGGTCCGCTCCTCCTTACAACAACCGTGACAGTAATACATACAGTAAACTGGTGAGGCAACTGCCTTATGATTTGGACAAAAGCTGCTGCAGAAAGATGCAGAACACCTGAAATGGAGAGAGTTAGCCGCTTTCTTCGGTTGCTTCTTCTCAATGTCTATGCATTATATACTGAGCAAAAAAATAAACATGCAACAATTTAAACGATTTTACTGAGTTCATATAAGGAAATCAGCCAATTGAAAAAAAATGAATTAGGCCCTAATCTATGGATTTCACATGACTGGGCAGGGGCAGAGCCATGGGTAGACCTGGGAGGACATATGCCCACCCACTGGGGAGCCAGGCGCAGCCAATCAGAAATAGTTTTTCATCACAAAAGGGCTTTATTGGACGTAAATTCTCTTAAACGACGATGGAGGCGGCTTAAGCTAGAGATATGTTTTGAGGGAGCGTGCAATTGGCATTGCTGACTGCAGGAATGACCCCCAGAGCTGTAGCCAGATAATTTAATGTTAATTTCTCTACCATAAGCCACCTTCAACGTCTTTTTACAGAATTTGGCAGTACGTCCAAACGGCCTCACAACCGCAGACCACGTGTAGCCATGCCAGCCTAGGCCATTTACATCCGGCTTTTTCACCTGCGGGAATGTCTGAGACCAGCCACACGGACATCTGATCTGATTTCTCCATTTTGTGTAGAAAAACTCATTTTGATTGACTGGTCCTGGCTCCCAAGTGGGTGGGCCTATGCCTCCTCAGGCCCACCCATGCCTGCGCCCCTGCCCAGTTATGTGAAATTCATAGATTAGGGCCTAATTAATCGATTGCCTTGCTGAGGGAGATAGATTGGAAACCCAGATACTAGACCCTGAAGTGATATCGTAATAAAAAGCTATTTACAAGAAGAGAGATTTAGCTGGATATGATGGCCGAGTTTTTCTCTCTTCAAGTTGTATGCTGTGACAAATGTGCTTGAATGTGTTTGTCACAGCGACTTCACTCTTTAATCAGTAATGCAAGAGTGAAAATAGGATTCATTTCAGTCCAGTGTTCTACAGACAAAAAACAATCAGATACGGAATATCTTGTTTATTGTCGTAGAACGAGAATTGTGAGTGTGTAGGTTTGTGTGTGTGTGTGTGTGTGTGTGTGTGTGTGTGTGTGTGTGTGTGTGTGTGTGTGTGTGTGTGTGTGTGTGTGTGTGTGTGTGTGTGTGTGTGTGTGTGTGCGCGTGGAAGTTGTTTAATGTCATAGAATGAGAATTTCCTCCGAAACTGCTTAATGATCCTTGAATGGAATTTTCTGCTGGTATATCCTTTTACTTTTTGTCTCAACGAAATGTCTATGTCTCAGGTGAAATTGCCTCCTTATAAAAGGAATGCTTGAAATGAGAGACTCTCTAACTCAAGATGGGATTATATCATAGTCCAGATGGATCTGCTGGCAATCACTTTGGACTGCTTGAGTTCATACTTCTTCACCGGTGTTATAAATGTATTTGTTTTGAACAAGTAATAAATCATTTTTGCAACTTCACCAACAAATAGTTCTAATGAATGCAACAATACATAACATGCCAAGTTAGACTAAACAAGGAAAGCTGAACCTCAAGGAAGTGTGTTGATTTAGCTGATTATGACATTGTGACGGTCTGTAGTATTCAAGTCTACAATGTCCCTTCAAACATAACACCATCCAATCAACAGGAGCTGATTGGGCAGCAGAAGGCAATTCATCTGGGCCACATTCTCACGTGAGAGACGTGTTCTGATGTTACTGATGAGGGTGGGCTCCAAGGGCTCCAAGGGCTCCACTTGAAGAGCTAAATACACAAAGAGGGAGATTGAAAGAGCCATAAAAGAGACAACAATGTGTGGAATTGAAATGGTTAAATAATGGATTACACACTTCCGTAATTGTATCCATAAAGCAAGGGCAATTTTTGTAATCAATCACTTTTTTCGCAACTTTGGTAACCACGTGTCCATTTTGGTCATTTATCCATCTTGATTTCTGGGCATGGAAGGATAGATAGATTCAGGGCATAATGTACAGACAGGGGTATGGTAGGGTACGGGTACAGTGGAGGTAAACCTAGGCATTGAGTGGCGGTAAGAGAGGTTGCATCTCTGGACGCACTAGTTATGCTGGGTGAGGTCACCGCATGTGTGGGAGGTGGGACAAAAGAGGTATCTGAGGCAACATTTGTTGTTGAAGTAGAAGTCCTGGGAGTGCATTCTGACGAAGAACAGCAAAGGTAATCAAATTTTTCTTATAGTAAATCTGAGTTTGGTGAGTGCCAAATTTGGTGGGTGTCAAATTAGCTAGCCGTGATGGCCGGGCTATCTACTCAGAATATTGCAAAATGTGCTTTCACCGAAAAGCTATTTTAAAATCTGACACCGCGATTGCATAAAGGAGTTCTGTATCTATAATTCTTAAAATAATTGTTATGTTTTTTGTGAACGTTTATCGTGAGAAATTTAGTAAATTCACCAGAAGTTTGCGGTGGGTATGCTAGTTCTGAACAACACATGCTAATGTAAAAAGCAGTTTTTTGATATAAATATGAACTTGATTGAACAAAACATGCATGTATTGTATAACATAATGTCCTAGGAGTGTCATCTGATGAAGATCATCAAAGGTTAGTGCTGCATTTAGCTGTGGTTTTGGTTTTTGTGACATATATGCTTGCTTTGAAAATGGCTGTGTGATTATTTTTGGGAGGGTACTCTCCTGACATAATCTAATGTTTTGCTTTCGTTGTAAAGCCTTTTTGAAATTGGACAATGTGGTTAGATAAAGCAGAGTCTTGTCTTTAAAATGGTGTAAAATAGTCATATGTTTGAGAAATGGAAGTTTTTGCATTTTTTAGGTATTTGTAAATCGCGCCACTCTATACCATTGGATATTGGTGAGGCGTTCCGCTAGTCCCTAACAGGTTTAAGGCTAATCTGAAGATGGTGCTGGCTAAAGCTAAAACTAGCGAGTGTAGAGAGTATAGGGATATTGTTATCCACGTCGGTACCAACGATGTTAGGATGAAACAGTCAGAGGTCACCAAGGGCAACATAGCTTCAGCGTGTAAATCAGCTAGAAAGATGTGTCGGCATCGAGTAATTGTCTCTGGCCTCCTCCCAGGTGGGGGGAGTGATGAGCTCTACAGCTGAGTCTCACAACTCAATCGCTGGTTGAAAACTGTTTTCTGCCCTTCCCAAAAGATAGAATTTGTAGATAATTATCCCTCTTTCTAGGACTCACCCACAAACAGGACCAAGCCTTGCCTGTTGAGAAGTGACGGACTCCATCCTAGCTGGAGGGGTGCTCTCATCTTATCTACGAACATAGACAGGACTCTAACTCCCCTAGCTCCACAATGAGATAGGGTGCAGGCCAGGCTGTTAGCCAGCTTAGTGGAGTCTGCCACTAGCACAGTCAGTGTAGTCAGCTCAGCTATCCCCATTGAGACCGTGTCTGTGCCTCGACCTAGCTTGGGCAAAACTAAACATGGCGGTGTTCACCTTAGCAATCTCACTGGAATAAAGACCTCCTCCATTCCTGCCATTATTGAAAGAGATTGTGATACCTCACATCTCAAAATAGGGCTACTTAACGTTAGATCCCTCACTTCCAAGGCAGTTATAGTCAATAAACGAATCACTGATTATAATCTTGATGTGATTGGCCTGACTGAAACATGGCTTAAGCCTGATGAATTTGTCGTGTTAAATGAGGCCTCACCTCCTGGTTACACTAGTGACCATATCCCCCGTGCATCCCGCAAAGGTGGAGGTGTTGCTAACATTTATGATAGGAAATTTCAATTTACAAAAAAAACAACAGTTTTCATCTTTTGAGCTTCTAGTCATGAAATCTATGCAGCCTACTCAATCACCTTTTTATAGCTACTGTTTACAGGTCTCCTGGGCCATATACAGCATTCCTCACTGAGTTCCCTGAATTCCTATCGGACCTTGTAGTCATGGCAGATAATATTCTAATTATTGGTGACTTTAATATTCACATGGAAAAGTCCACAGACCCACTCCAAAAGGCTTTCGGAGCCATCATCGACTCAGTGGGTTTTGTCCAACAAGTCTCCGGACCTACTCACTGCCACAGTCATACTCTGGACCTAGTTTTGTCCCGTGTAGTAAATGTTGTGGATCTTAATGTTTTTCCTCATAATCCTGGACTATCGGACCACCATTTTATTATGTTTGCAATCACAACAAATAATTTGCTCAGACCCCAACCAAGGATCATCAAAAGTTGTGTTATAAATTGTCAGACAACCCAAAGATTCCTAGATGCCCTTCCAGACTCCCTCCGCCTACCCAAGGACGTCAGAGTACAAAAATGTGTTAACCACCTAACTGAGGAAATCAATTTAACCTTGCGCAATACCCTAAATGCAGTCGCACCCCTAAAAACAAAAAACATTTGTCATAAGAAACTAGCTCCCTGGTATACAGAAAATACCCGAGCTCTGAAGCAAGCTTCCAGAAAATTGGAACGGAAATGGCACCACACCAAACTGGAAGTCTTCCGACTAGCTTGGAAAGACAGTACCGTACAGTATCGAAGAGCCCTCACTGCTGCTCTGTCATCCTATTTTTCCAACTTAATTGAGGAAAATAAGAACAATCCAAAATGTATTTTTGATACTGTCGCAAAGCTAACTAAAAAGCAGCATTCCCCAAGAGAGGATGGCTTTCACTTCAGCAGGGATAAATTCATGAACTTCTTTGAGGAAAAGATCATGATCATTAGAAAGCAAATTACGGACTCCTCTTTAAATCTGCGTATTCCTCCAAAGCTCAGTTGTCCTGAGTCTGCACAACTCTGCCAGGACCTAGGATCAAGGGAGACACTCAAGTTTTTTAGTACTATATCTCTTGACACCTTGATGAAAATAATCATGGCCTCTAAACCTTAAAGCTGCATACTGGACCCTATTCCAACTAAACTACTGAAAGAGCTGCTTCCTGTGCTTGGCCCTCCTATGTTGAACATAAGAAACAGCTCTCTATCCACCGGATGTGTACCAAACTCACTAAAAGTGGCAGTAATAAAGCCTCTCTTGAAAAAGCCAACCTTGACCTAGAAAATATACAAAATTATCGGCCTATATCGAATCTCCCATTCCTCTCAAAACAAAAAAGCTGTTGCACAGCAACTCACTGCCTTCCTGAAGACTAACAACGTATACGAAACGCTTCAGTCTGGTTTTAGACCCCATCATAGCACTGAGACTGCACTTGTGAAGGTGGTAAATGACCTTTTAATGGCATCAGACCGAGGCTCTGCATCTGTTCTCGTGCTCCTAGACCTTAGTGCTGCTTTTGATACCATCGATCACCACATTCTTTTGGAGAGATTGGAAACCCAAATTGGTCTACACGGACAAGTTCTGGCCTGGTTTAGATCTTATCTGTCGGAAAGATATCAGTTTGTCTCTGTGGATGGTTTGTCTTCTGACAAATCAACTGTAAATTTCGGTGTTCCTCAAAGTTCCGTTTTAGGTCCACTATTGTTTTCACTATATATTTTACCTCTTGGTGATGTCATTTGGAGACATAATGTTAACCTTCACTGCTATGCGGATGACACACAGCTGTACATTTTGATGAAACATGGTGAAGCCCCAAAATTGCCCTCCCTGGAAGCCTGTGTTTCAGACATAAGGAAGTGGGTGGCTGCAAATGTTCTACTTTTAAACTCGGACAAAACAGAGATGCTTGTTCTAGGTCCCAAGAAACAAAGAGATCTTCTTGATGGTTGTACAGTCGTCTCAAATAAAACTGTGAAGGACGTCAGCGTTACTCTGGACACTGATCTCTCTTTTGACGAACATATCAAGACTGTTTCAAGGACAGCTTTTTTCCATCTACGCAACATTGCAAAATTCAGAAACTTTCTGTCCAAAAATAATGCCGAAAAATTAATCCATGCTTTTGTCACTTCTAGGTTAGACTACTGCAATGCTCTACTTTCCAACTACCCGGATAAAGCACTAAATATACTTCAGTTAGTGCTAAACACGGCTGCTAGAATCTTGACTAGAACCAAAACATTTGATCATATTGTTAGCCTCTCTACACTGGCTTCCTGTTAAGGTTTTCAAGATTTTACTGCTAACCTACAAAGCATTACATGGGCTTGCTCCTACCTATCTTTCCGATTTGGTCCTGCCGTACATACCTACACATACGCTACGGTCACAAGACGCAGGCCTCCTTACTGTCCCTAGAATTTCTAAGCAAACAGCTGGAGGCAGGGCTTTCTCCTATAGAGCTCCATTTTTATGGAATGGTCTGCCTACCCATGTGAGAGATGCAGACTCGGCCTCAACTTTTAAGTCTTTATTGAAGACTCATCTCTTCGGTAGGTACTATGATTGAGTGTAGTCTGGCCCAGGAGTGTGAAGGTGAACGGAAAGGCACTGGAGCAACGAACTGCCCTTGCTGTTTCTGCCTGGCCGGTTCCCCTCTCTTCACTGGGATTCTCTGCCTCTAACCCTATTACAGGGGCTGAGTCACTGGCTTACTGGTGCTCTTCCATGCTGTCCCTAGGAGGGTTGCGTCACTTGAGTGGGTTGAGTCACTGACGTGATCTTCCTGTCCGGGTTGGCGCCCCCCCTTGGGTTGTGTCGTGGCGGAGAACTTAGGCTACACTCGGCCTTGTCTCAGGATGGTAAGTTGGTGGTTGAAGATATCCCTCTAGTGGTGTGGGGGTTGTGCTTTGGCAAAGTGGGTGGGGTTATATCCTGCCTGTTTGGCCCTGTCCGGGGATATCGTCGGATGGAGCCACAGTGTCTCCCGATCCCTCCTGTCTCAGCCTCCAGTATTTATGCTGAAGTAGTTTATGTGTCAGGGGGCTAGGGTCAGTCTGTTATATTTGGAGTATTTCTCCTGTCTTATCCGGTGTCCTGTGTGAATTTAAGTATGCTCTCTCTAATTCTATCTCTTTCTCTCTTTCTTTTTTTCTCTCTCTCTCTCTCTCTCTCTTGGAGGACCTGAGCCTTAGGACCATGCCTCAGGACTACCTGACCTGATGACTCCTTGCTCTACTATACTATTTGCACCTGGCCATGGGGCTGCTCCAGTTGCAACTGTTCTGCCTGTGGCTATGGAACCCTGACCTGTTCACCGGACGTGCTACCTGTCCCAGACCTGCTGTTTTCAACTCTCTAGAGACTGCAGGAGCGGTAGAGATACTCTGAATGATTGGCTATGAAAAGCCAAATGACATTTACTCCTGAGGTGTTGACCTGTTGCACCCTCAACAACCGCTGTGATTATTATTATTTGACCCTGCTGGTCATCTATGAACATTTGAACATCTTGGCCATGTTCTGTTATAATCTCCACCCGGCACAGCCAGAAGAGGACTGGCCACCCCTCATAGCCTGGTTCCTCTCTAGGTTTCTTCCTAGGTTCTGGCCTTTCTAGGGAGTTTTTCCTAGCCACCGTGCTTCTATACCTGCATTGCTTGCTGTTTGGGGTTTTAGGCTGGGTTTCTGTACAGCACTTTGTGACATCAGCTGATGTAAGAAGGGCTTTATGAATAAATGTGATAGCTCAAGCTATATTTCTTTCCTGTAATTTCTCAGACAATTAATGAGTGAACCAAGAATTATATCTGTTTTATACCCTTAGCCTTTTGTACGGTGCACGTTTATCAGGAGTTAAACAGGAAAATAAAACAATGAAGGGCCTGATCCGAGTCAGTGATAGTTGACACAACCCACCAGTCACTCAACTCCAGCTCAGACCAAAAACTTTTTGGTGATTCAAATTAAAAAAATGTATCTTTGTAATAATGCGTAAGCGAGATTTAGGTAGCTTAACGTCTCTTATGCAGGCAACGGGACAATGGTCACTGAACTCATGAGCAAATGTCCTATTATTTTTTCACATTAAAAGAAGAGCTTATTAATAAATATCCTCTGTAGTGGACATCAGGATGAGCTAACTATGTTTTTTTACTGTAATGTTAAATTTAGCATATTTACTATCAACCGAGTCCTAATGACCACAGGTGTACAGATTTTTTGTAAAAAAAAAAAATCGCCCCAAACACTTGTGATATTTCAATAGATTTTTTATTATTATTATTTTTAAATGTTTTAAATGTAACTTTTATTTAATTTTTAATATAATATATATATGTATAAAAACATATAAAAATTGCTGGGTCTCAGGGGGATATTTCCCCTTTTCTGTGAGCAGTAATCTCGATAGCTTGCATACAGTGGGATGAGTACTTTCGCAGAAAAGAAAGGCCTATTCTAAAATAATATAATGTTACATATAAAATGTTGACAAAGATCTGTGCACAAACATAGTTCAAACAAACTACATGGTTCAATCAAACTGTTCTCAAGAAAATTCTTAGAATTGACTCATCATCTTAAAAATCATATTCATTGTCTATACAGATGTCTGTCTCTACCTACAACATGAATGCATTGTGGCTGGCAGGATGTACAAGGAATTTGAATTAATTTGAATGTGTGCAATATCAATGAATATGAACTGCACTTGAGCAGACTTCATGAAGCACATTCTCTGACCATTGACATAATATACTGTAAATTACATCCTATATAGACAAACAAAATACTATAGAATATCCATATTGTTTTTTAAGCTGTAGTAGGCTACTAAATGTGAATGAATAGAGAGGGGTTAGTTTGACAATACAGTAGATGCTCTTAGGTCTCATGTTCTACTCCATGTAAACCCACTACATCATTTCATCGGAACTTGAAGAAAACTAAATTAAACTAAATGTAATATGAATACATGGCTCTTATTAAAAGGTTTTGCGTACATTCTTTATTTTTTATTCTGACTTAATGGACGACTAAGTTCAAAGACACAAACATCAACTGTGAGTTGATAAATGCTTTGGTAGCTTGCTTACAGTAGGATGAGGTTTTTCTTCAGAAAAGTCCTATGCTAAAATAATATAATGTTAAATATAAAATGTGGACAAAGGTCTGTGCACGGACATAGTTCAAACAAACTACATGGTTCAATCAAACTGTTCTCAAGAAAATATTATTTATAATTTCTGCACTTTCATACAATTGATTCATCGTCTCAAGAATCATATTCATTGTCCCTACAGATGTCTGTCTCTACCTACAACATGAATGTTGTTAAAATGGCCTGCTTCAGCCAGTTGATTCTAGCCATCCTTCATGGTTTGCTCTAGTCGGGCAGCTTAGTCTCATATTTAGAGGTCCCCCACTTTTGTTAGTGTCTTATTGTTCAAGGTCACGCCAAATACTTATCACCACATCTCGTTCAGCCTATCAGCAGGATTCCCGGGACATCAGTTTCAGTTGGTCTATGACCCAAGCTCGCTGTGTGGTCAGAAACGTGCTTTCTCCAGCCTGATGAGCACTTCCACAGTTTTCCCTCCTGCTGAACTTTTATTTATGTCTGATGTTTAATTGTGCATCCATCTAAACGAACACATAGTCAATGTCCGTTCTCACTGGACAGGATTCTCAGTTATCTGAACCATGAGTGGTCAGATGTGTGTGTGTGAGTGTGATGTGTGTGTGAATGTGGACATCTTCTGTTACACTCCCCTTAACTTGGACATCCACCTCATCCTTGTTCTGACCGGACATTCTGTAGTGGTTCCTACCGGCCTTAACCCGGCACCTAAGATTTCTTATTATATTCATGGTCTTTCAATTCTCTAAAACCCTACCCCTAATTTTCAAATACATTGTAGCTGGCAGAATGTACTAGGAGTTTAAATTAATTTGAATGTGTGCAATACCAGTGAATATGAACTGCACTTGAGCAAACTTCATGAAGTAAATTTACATAATATACTGTAAATGACATCCTATGTAGACAAACAAAATACTATACTATTTGCACATTGTATTTTAAGCTGTAGTAGGCTACTAAATGTGAGTGATCTGGCTGAAATAAAATATCAGATAACGATGTTGGGCGCAACAGGTGACAAACTGATTGAAAGTCTGCAACAGACTGAACACTGTAAATCATGAATGAATTAGAATGAAGAATCTACCTCATATGAGTTACACTGTGGTTACTGTGTAGAAATGCCTACACTGTGTAGATACACTGTGTAGATACATGGTATCTTTGCAACTTAATGTAAAGTGTCATTAAATGCCCTCTGGCTTGAATATCTTTTAGTTTTGCTGGGCACTATTTCTCAAGCACACCTTGCCATCACTGTCACATTAAAAGGGAGGATTATTGTTCTAGGTGAGTGTGGCACAGGAGAGATCTCCAGCTCAAGGATAAAAACACATCTTGATACTGTTGAGACCAAAGGAGCCAGATTACCTGCGACAGCCCCATTGTTGGCCTCTATCTGGGAGACAGCTCTGGATGTCTATGGGGTGACTGACTGCTCAATGATGGGACCAGTAGATGAAACTCTGTCACCCACGCTATCAGGGCCTACACCCTGCTAATACCATGGATCAGACAGGACTGGGGTGCAGGGGTAGGGGTGAGGGCGAGGTGACAGAGGACCCTCGGGGTGTGCTCTGTAGTCTCCCATCAGAGATGAACAAATCCTCCGCCCTCTGACAAATTACAGCCTTAATATTTACATTTCTTCTCACTTCGGACTCAAAGGATAAGGTCCCCCTACAGTCAGATATGGAGGGGAAAAGAGAAATGGGTTGAGCTTGATATGACATATATGTATTTGTAATAGCAGCAATCATCCTTAAGAGTCTATTGATGCACCCGTGTGTCAATCTAAGTAACATAATAAAAAAATACCTAAAATCCGTCAGTTTAAGCTAGATATATCAGATAGCATTGGCTGCATCTCAATCCACCGCATCGGCCTAGGACGGCCTTCCCCATCTGCGGTGGAAGGTGACCAAGCTACAGCGGTGTTTGTCAGACCATGAGACATCCCGAAAATCGGTCTTCTCACGGAAACATCTGTAGCGTCCATTTGCTCTACGACCCCCGCAAGTGTCACGGGACTTGTCTGAAGGTAATCCATACAAGCGAATGGAAGTATGGAGGTAGTTGTGTGCAAACAAAAATAAGGGGTTAAATGTGTCCCCCCCCCCAAAAAAAATCCCTGAGCTTTCTTATATCTCCTAGATATAGGACAGACACTTCAAAACCTTATTCCTTATTATACATTTTTTGCCTGCCTTTTTTGCACATTGAATGTGTTATTCAATGCGTTTCTATAGTCTATAGTAGTAAAGTAGTAAAGGCCAAATTGTATAAAGGGGTCATAAAAATCTAAATCCAATAGCTAAATGATCCATGGTATCACTATCTTAAAGCAAGTCCATAATATGAATTGTTTTAAGATGGTCATAAATAACACTTTCCCATTGTTCCTCAACTGCAGTGTATGACATACAGTTTTTTTTTTTAGCTCTGAGTCTCTACTTTTATCCAATGTAAAAAAAATACAATTTAAAATTTTGCTACATAAGACTGAATCGAGGCGGTTGGTCACATATTTGGTATTTTATTAGGATCCCCATTAGCTGTTGCAAAAGCAGCAGCTACTCTTCCTGGGGTCCACACAAAACATGAAACAACATAATACAGAACATTAATAGACAAGAACAGCTCAAGGACAGAACTACATTAAAAGAAATTAAAGGCACACGTAGCCTACATATCAATACATAAACACAAACTATCTAGGTCAGGGGTTCTTAAACTTTTTCAGCATGGGACCCAAATGAGAAATTCTGTGTTTTCCTGGGACCCAAGCTTGGGAAAATATGCAACTATACGTAAATATCGGTACATTTCATTGCCCTTATGCCTAAAAAATGCAATATAGACCAAAAACAAATAACAATGAAATACCCATAAATATCTTTTCATGTTTATTTTTTCCCATTAAAAATACTCTTACATACCTGTTTAGGTTGGAACTGTTGCTGTTAAAATACAATAAATAATTTCAATCTGAACTGGAATAAACGGACTGATCACATCACACAGATGTATAACAGAACACACACACACACAGGCTTTTTGATCGTGCAACCCTAAGTAACAGTACAGATGAAAAATTATCTGGCCTACTGTACATCTTACTGTATCAATTATTGTTGATAGAAAGTCTAGGTTGGAACTGTTGCTGTTAAAATACATATTTTTTATTCTGAACTGGAATAAACTCATTGATCACATCACACAGATGTAGACCAGAAAACACACACACAGTCCTAATGAGAGGTGTGTGGCTGGTTGAAGTTTCAACAAGCATGTCTATTCTGGGCTCAGTTTTAGACAGTGCAACACTGAGGTCATGCTCAGCATTGACACTGTTTCTGTACTTGAGAACCCTGACCTGCATAGGTATGTGGGGCCAAACTGGATTAGAACATCTACTGCCTTCTCAGTCAGGCAGGAGACCGCTTCCTGCTGCAGATGAATAACCCAGAACCGTGCGAGTGTTTGCCTCAAAAAGCATCTTGCTTCAATCAGTTTATTCCAGTTCAGAATAAAAAGTATTACTTGTAACTGCAACAGTTCCAACCTAGACTTGTTTTCAACAATCATTTCTACAGTAAAATGTACAGTAGGCTTGTTCCTTTTTCATCTTCATCTGTACTGTTTCTTAGGGTTGCACTATCAGTAGCTAGTTAACTTGCTTTGGCTAACGTTAGCTATTAGCTGTGTTACTTTACAAGGCCAGGGGATTGTTTGAAAGAGAAACTCACATCTACTACTATGAGAGATAGTACTCCCTTATTCTGCTTATGATCACCTGTTATAAAATGACAACAATGTCTTGCTAGTTGACTTATATTTCCATTTTCGAAGCACTGTTTCCTGAAGCATTCTGCCCTGTTCTGAAAGAACTCCCTTGGTTTACCGTAATGTTGTGCCTGGATGTTTTGTCAGGACGTGTCATTTTATTAATTTGTTCGTTTTGAGAAACTCATTACTAAGCACTTCCCCACACAAAATACATTGTGGGCGCTCCTCGTTATTTCTCAAAGTTTGTATGAAAGAGACAAAAAGTCATCACTGTATTTGTGTTTCATGACGATTGAGCTCAGTCAGAACTTGTGGCTAGCATGAGTCCATTTCATGGTAGCGGTGAGTGATGGCGAGTGGGAATAACAAGCCAGTGGCTTGAACGACAGCAATGCAACGTGTGGGTCGTGGAGTGATCTTCAAGAAAACTGCACAAAAAAGATCCGGTAAACCGCGAAGCACACGGGTATCTCCCTCTACCTCACCCACTCGCGTAGCTGCCAAACTGAGCAGAGACCGCTGATTAACAGAGATCGCACTGAACCGAGAGCGCAGTTGCACTTGGACAAATCAATTCCAGTAATTAATGAAATAATTATACATTTACGTCACGCCCCACCATTAACAGGTCTGCGACCCACTTTGGGTCACGACCCATACTTTAAGAAACGCTGATCTAAGTCAAGTAGGGGAGAGGCGTTGTGCCGGGAGGTGTTGCTTTATCTGTTTTTTTAAACCAGGTTTGCTGTTAATTTGAGCAATATGAGATGGAACGGAGTTCCATGCAATAATGGCTCTATATAATACTGTACACTTTCTTGAATTTGGGGACTGTGAAAAAGACCCTGGGGGCATGTCTGGTGGGGTAAGTGTGTGTGTGTCAGAGCTGTGTGTATGTTGACTATGCAAACAATTTGGGATTTTCAACACATGAATGTTTCTTATAAAAAGAAGAAGTGATGCAGTCAGTCTCTCCACAACTCTTAGCCAAGAGACCCTGGCATGCATAGTATTTATATCAGCCCTCTGATTACAATGAAGAGCAAGACATGCTGCTCTGTTCTGGGCCAGCTGCAGCTTAACTAGGTCTTTCCTTGCACCACTGGACCACACGACTGGATAATAATCAAGATTAGACAAAACTAGAGCCTGCAGAACTTGCTTTTTGGAGTGTGGTGCTAAAAAATCAGAGCATCTCTTTATTACGGACAGACCTCTCCCCATCTTTACAACCACTGAATCTATATGTTTCGACCATGACCGTTTACAATCTAAGGTAATGCCAAGTAAATTAATCTCCTCAACTTGTTCAACAGCCACACCATTCATTACCAGATTCAGCTGAGGTCTAGACCTTAGGGAATGATTTGTACGAAATACAATGTTCTTAGTTTTAGAGATGTTCAGGACCAGTTTATTACTGGCCACCCATTCCAAAACAGACTGCAACACTTTGTTAAGGGTTTCAGTGACTTCCTTAGCTGTGGTTGCTGATGTGTATATGGTTTAATCATCAACATACATGGACACACATGCTTTGTTTAATGCCAGTGGCAGGTCATTGGTAAAAATAGAAAAGGGTAGAGGGCCTAGAGAACTGCCCTGCAGTACACCACACTTTACATGTTTAACATTAAAGAAGCATCCATTAAAGAAAACCCTTTGAGTTCTATTAGATAGATTACCATATCGTGGATTAAGAGCTGAGGTTGAAAAGCCATAAGATAAGTTCTCAACAACAGGTTATGGTCAATAATATCAAAGGCTGCACTGAAATCTACCAGTACAGCTCCCACAATCTTATTATTAATTTCTTTCAACCAATCATCAGTAATTTGTGTCTGTGCAGTACATGTTGAGTGCCCTTCTCTATAAGCATGCTAATTTGTTTACAGAGAAATAGCATTGTATTTGGTCAAGCGCCATTTTTTCCAACAGTTTGCTAAGAGCTGGTAGCAAACATATAGGTCTGCTGTTAGAACCATTAAAGACCGCCTTACCACTCTTGGGTAGCGGAATTACTTTGGCCTCCATCCAGGCCTGAGGACAAAGACTTTCCTCTAGGCTCAGATTAAAGATTTGACAGATAGGAGTGGCTATAGAGTCAGCTACCATCCTCAGTAGCTTTCCATCTAAATTGTCAATGCAGGAGGTTTGTCATTATTGATCGATAACAATTTTTCCACCTCTCCCACACTAACATTACAAAATTCCAACTTGCAATGCTTTTCTTTCATTCTTTTTTTTTATACATGAATATGATGGCTCACTGTTCGTTGTTGGCATTTTCTGCCTAAGTCTGCCCACTTGCCAATTAAGTAATCATTAAAATAACTGGCAACATCAAATGGTTTTGTGATGAATAAGCCATCTGATTTGATGAAAGATGGAGTTGAATTTGTCTTTCTGCCCATAATTTCATTTAAAGTACATTTAAAGTAGTTTTTTACATCGTTCTTTATATCATTGATCTTGGCTACATAATACAGTTTCTTCTTCTTTTTTGTTGGGTTTAGTCACATAATTTCTCAATTTGTAGTAAGTCAGCCAGTCAGATGTGCAGCCAGACTTATTAGCCACTCCTTTTGCCCCATCTTTTTCAACCATACAGTTTTTACATTCTTCACCAATCCATGGAGCCTTAACAGTTCTAACAGTCAGTTTCTTAACAGGTGCATGTTTATCAATACTTGGAAGAAGCCATTTCCTAAATTCATCAAGTGCAGCGTCTGGATGCTCCCTATTAATCACATCAGACCAACAAACACCATCCACATAAAAGTCACAGCAAAACATTTTGTATGATCTCTTATACACTATTTTAGGCCCAGCTGTTAGAACTTTGGCTTACCTGGATATAGCCTCTATATTGTGACCACTGCATCCAATGGGTACGGATACAGCTTTAGAACAAAGTTCTACAGTATTAGTAAAAATGTGATCGATACATGTGGATGATCTTGTTCCTGTAGTGTTTGTAAACACCCTGGTAGGTTGATTAATAACCTGAACCAGATTACAGGCACTGGTTACGGTAAGAATCTTCCTCTTGAGCGGACAACTTGATTAAAACCAGTCAATATTCAGGTCCCCAAGACAGTAGACCTCTGTGTTTACATCACATACATTATCAATCATGTCACACATATTATTTAGATGCTGACTGTTCATACTTGGTGGCCTATAGCAACACCCCAAAAAAAAGGCTTTAGATGTGCCAAGTTTACCTGCAACCACAGCACTTCAGTAACACTTGACAGAAGATCTTCTCTATGCATTACAGGGATATAGCTGTGAATATATACAGCAACACCTCCCCCATAAGCATTTCTGTCTCTTCTATAGATGTTCTATCCTTGCATTGCTACTGCTGTATTATCAAATGAATTATCTAAGCGAGTCTCAGAAATGGCTAACATATAAATGCTATCTGATGTTAGCAAGTTATTGATTTCATGAACCGTATTTCTAAGGCTACATATATTAATATGGGCTATTTTCAGCCCTTTCCTGGGTAGCTTATCAGAGATATACATAATACTGAAAGGAGCAAACAAAGCAAGATAAAAAAATATATATACATTCAGCAGTTCATTAATCAATTGGCGTGTGTGTGCACTGCGGGGTTGAAGCTACAAACCCATAGGCTTGGCTCTCTCATCCCTTCCAGGCTTCTGGGAGGGAGGGTGGACAATGAGTCTGTCATAGTGAATGTAAGCAATGTCCCCATGCGCTCTGGCAGCTTTCATGGCTGTGATAAGTTATTTTCTCTTCTAGTATCCCCCCCCAAACAGCTTAGACTTTTAGAGGTTTTGAACACATATGTTTCATATCCGATTGGGGTATGTCCATTTATAATTGACTGATGGGCAGGATTAATTAATTAAATTCATGAATAAAGGGTTTTGGTCAGCCTCATAGGTAATTCATATGGTTAATCAATCAGTCAAGTCTAATGAGTTTTTATATAGTATAAGGTGTCAGATTCCAGTTAATGTTTTATGTTCACACCATACTACAGTATAATCTGATGTCACCTGCTATACACAGATCACATAAATGTGCATATAGCGGAACATGCATTTCAGTGTGTCATTCTCAAAACCTCCAGTACCATAACCTCTGGAAGCATGATCAATGCCTCATGTAGTAACCCATCCATTGTAGGATTACATGATACAGAATGGACCTACAGTATTCTTGAAATATTTCCCTGTCTTGTCATAAACTGCATAACTTGGTGCATATACAGTACAATTGAGTCAAGGCCAGGAGTCAGGTTCCCCAAAAGCATGAACTCTTTTCAATTTAAATTCCACAGTAAAAAGTACCTTACTGTAGAAATTACAGTATTTAATTTGTGCTCTTTAGAAGTCATACGATGGCACTTCCCATTCACTCTTTATATTGTTGTAAATATACCCGAGGCTCATCCCTTCGGTAAATCTACCCTGGATTTAAATGAATTCTCCCACCACAGAAGCCCCTTAAGGCATTTTGTGACTACGTAGCTGTCATTGATGAACTCCCAAAGTTCCAGAGGCAGGTTTTCAGCTCAAGCCCACAAAATTGTGTGTGACAAACTCCTGTAAGCAACTTCTGAAAAAATAAACCAACCAACAGATAAACAGATTAAGTTCATGTCTACGTCTGACAAGCAGTCAAAGGTTAATAATGGTGGTGTATATATGGCAACAATTGTAGCCTTGCGTAATTCATGCAGGGTTTATTTTACCTTATCTGGATAGGAGCTTTGCATGCCTTTCCATATTTTTTGAATTCATTACAGGCCCATTAGTGGGCAAACCCATCGGGAGGAGCGACATCAGGGCCCATTCAGTGTGGGTGCCTTTTGTTCCTCCAAATGCTAAGCGCTTAAACCAGCAAGCTGTCACCACTGTGGACCCTTTCCATGGGGGGATAGGCGGAGGTCAGACAATGAATTAAAAGCAAGGGAGACAGGAGCCAGACAAGATCACGTAGGAGGTGAAGACACTCAGGAGGTCTCGGGCAATCTTTCTTAATGTGACGAGGAAATTGGCAACAACAAAATTGGCAACGGTAAAATTCTCTGTCCTCGGCGCATGGAAGAGGCTGCTGGGATTTTTTAAATAATGAACAACAGGAAAGTCCAGTAGACCTACTTTGTCATACAAACTACAGTTAAAGGTAGACTCGGCTAAATGATGTTGCCACGAGCTGCACCACAGATACTGAGATGCAAGACTTCGCTCTCACACAGTCATTCAAAAATAAATGGCTTGCAGGTGTTGGGTCACTTAGTTATATAGCCCGTGTACTGTATTGTACAAGTTATCGTTACTCATTGTGTCTTTATTCCTTGCATTATTTTTTTTCTATTTATCTTTTTTTTAAATCTCTGCGTTGTTGGGAAGGGCCTATAAGTAAGCATTTCACTGTTAGTTTACACCTGTTGTTAACAAAGAATGTGACAAATAACATTTGATTGATTTAGTTGGGTTGTTTTATTTAAAAACTGCTGGGTTATTGATGTTGGGTCAGCCACTCAATAGGAGCTTCGTCTTTGTTTCTGCCAGCATGTATTTGGAAGGACAACATGTACAGCATTTCAGCAGAAGCAAAGCCACTGACCTTCATCCCCCCTGTCCAACTGCCTGGTCATAGCCTCCCATCCAGTGATTTGTCAGTCACTTTGGTCTAACGCACAGAAACAACACAATATGCAGTATGTTTAAGTCACAATCCAGAAAAGCCCTGACACATTACAAACACCATGCCTAACAAATTGATTAAACTGTTATTTTCAATGAACAAATCTTTTGTTTTTGAAGGCGTAGAGAAAAGCTATATCAAAATGATTTCCATATGTTTATTAATGCCTGGAGTGCAGATGTGCAGGAAGCGATGGTGTTGTTTTATCTGCTACTGGCATGGCTTCTGTTTTATTGCCCTGGAGCGCTTATTTAAATGAGGCCTCTGTAGTATCATTAAAGTTGTGTGTGTATTTCTCTGTGTGTGTGTGTGTGTGTGTGTGTTAGAGTAATGTGTGTGTGTGTGTGACAGAGAGGGAGAGAGAAAGAGCGAGAGCCTCTAATGTCATCACATTATTGCCTTCTGAACATAAAACCTTTCACTGAGAGCCTCCAGCTGTAAAATGATTCATTTGTTTCATCTGCTGAGGGGGAGCTTGACAGGCCGACAGGACTATAGCAGGAGCCCTGTGATTTACTATCAGAATGGAAACATGCCACGAACATATTAGGTCACACAACGGAACTTAAAAATATAGAATTTCATATCAGGAGAATTGTATTAAAAAACTAGTAGGCTGGCCCTGAGGACATAAATGTATCTGCTGGAATTAATTTCTATCATGTGTGGTGTGGTTCAGTTGAATACTAAAAAAGCATACAATGAAACCCATTATTATAAAAATTGGCATTATCCAACTCAATTCTACAAACCATTAATGTCATGTCCAATATCAAACCCTCACACTTACCCCAAAAAACAAGGTTGGATCTGAGAACATTATGATAGCAGGATGTTGTAAGGGTAGCGAAGTGTCCTTGGACCACAAATGTAATCTTGTAGTTCCTGTGGCATAGAAGCATTTATAGATAGTATGTAGTAATAGCCTGCACTTGCATGACACACAGCCAGTCTGATGCCTACATATGATGACTGTAATGCATCACATCACAGACCATGCCTATGAAACCACCCACTGTGAGACAGTTGACCCTTTCCTGTCCTCTCCCTGTACCGCACTAAAGTATACGACATCCTGTCATTGACATGGCTGTATTTCATCACATATACCACATATCCCATATTTGTGTGAATCACATTCCATTTAACAGGCTTGACCATCTATAGAATGGTCCATTCAGGAGGCAGGAATATGGGCAGAAGTTAGGTTAGGTTTTGCTAGTTCTATTTCCTCAGCTTTCTTTCGTTTTAAAGGGTGGTTGCATGAATTTATGTTATAAATCTTGTAAGATTGTAAAAGCTGACAATCACTCACTGCCTGCCTGCCTCTCTCTCTCTCTCTCTCTCCCTCCCTCTGTAGTTTGGAATGTGCTGGCATTGAGGAGTAAATTAAAACAGCAAACACAATGGGAGTAACGTCATCGTGTAAAACGAGTCGGTAATTACCTTCTCTGTTCACCAGCGGAAAGCCGTTTGGAGGGACATAAATTATTCCAACTCTGCTTCAGCTTTCATTTACCACTCATTGTTAAAGGAAGAGAATGGTTGACTATAGAGTTAAGTGCATTCTGCTGATTTCCAATGTAAAACTCAGTAGAGAGTGAATTAAAGAGTAATCTATGATGGTGGTGATAATGCTTTACTTGGCAGGGTAGTACTATTGCCTACTTAGGGCTATGAACAAAACAATACATCCTTAGACTTACTTTAAATTTCTCTCAATAAGATTAAATTAGACATTGACAAATAATAGTACAATTATTTTAATTCAAATTAGATGTTCAACGCCATTGGACTTTATTTGAATTAAACAAACATCCCGTTGAAAAGCATGGTGCATAGTTATTCCCCCTGCTTGAATAATACTTACATCTCCAGTTGGTATTCTCATCCTTCCCTCACGTCAACAGAATCAGATTAAAAACTTTAAAAAACGAATGGAATTCTAAAGTATTTCAATTAAAAGTTCGACAAAATGCCATGTATTTAAGTATTTGTTGTTGTAGTGGGGACAGTAACACTAGAACTTTCATAAACATTATTCTTTAAGGAATTTTAATATATTCTTTCATTTTTGTATTTAGCTCACATAACATAATTCATACATTATGGTGTCTAATAGAATAAACGTGGCAAAAACAAATGTGTGTCGATTAAAAGAGCTGGACATAATGACATCACATACACACAAGAGGTTGATGGGTTTCCAATACTCTTTTAGGCAAATTCCACGTTAAAGTTTCGCAATTACTTTGGCCAATTTTTTTAAACAGTCTTAACATTCTCTAAACTGTAAATGCAATTCTCACATCTGTTTTATAGGACATCACAACTCTATTGCATGTATGCAAAATGTAGTAACTCACCCAAAACATTTAATTCATGCTTCAAAACCTAGTTATTGTGTCAGTAAATTGGCCAATGTCACAAAAATGAAACGTTTTTTTTGTCATCTGGTCAAAATGTTTAGATGTTTTTTCACCATGGCAGTCAACCCTGGAAATGTGTGTTATATACAAATGTCAGTTTTGTTCTACTTTTTTGTTGACACTGACTGCTTACTGTACTATACCAAAAGGTCAGCTTACTGTACAAGAAGGCCAGCTTACTGTACTATACCAGAAGGCCAGCTTACTGTACTATACCAGAAGGCCAGCTTACTGTACAAGAAGGCCAGCTTACTGTACTATACCAGAAGGCCAGCTTACTGTACAAGAAGGCCAGCTTACTGTACTAAACCAGAAGGCCAGCTTAATGTTCAAGAAGGCCAGCTTACTGTACTATACCAGAAGGCCAGCTTACTGTACAAGAAGGCCAGCTTACTGTACTATACCAGAAGGCCAGCTTACTGTACTATACCAGAAGGCCAGCTTACTGTACTATACCAGAAGGCCAGCTTACTGTACAAGAAGGCCAGCTTACTGTACTATAGAAGAAGGCCAGCTTACTGTACTATACCAGAAGGACAGCTTACTGTACTATACAAGAATGCCAGTTTTGTCTAGCTGAATGCTATTGTGTATCATACTGAGTTTTGATATACCGATTTGAACAGTAGGTAAAAGTTTACTGGGAAAAGTCAATACTGTACAACACAGAAAAAGGATATGCACATTTGTATGTATACAGTACATGCATTTTTATAGCAATGTGTTACATGAACACAGAAAATTCACATTTGCATGTTCATTTTTACACATTTCTTACGTGTAAAGTCATATATAGTGAACAGAAAATTTGGCACAAAATGACATCAATGCAACAACAACAAAAAATTCAACCCGCAACGTAGAAAAAAATTTGTGGTAGTTCTGTAAAAAACAATAAATTGTACCTCCTCACAGTACGTAACACTACACATTCCCATCTTCTTGGTGGACATCCTGTCGCTCTTGTTGGTCTGGCCAGAGATTTTGTCAACGCCACATCTGATTTTTCCCAACGTCACATCTGATTTTTCCCTTGCGATGCACTGGGGGAAAATCTCCTTGCGTGGCGCAACCATCCCCTGCAATGATCGCTTGTGATGTCCTCACAAGCAGCATTCATGGCATCTAACAGAGACATCTGATCTTGTGCCCGATAGTCATACTTTCCACCTCCATGCTGAACAAAAACTCTATCGGATTTAGGAATGGGGAGGATGGTGGAAGGAACTCCATTGTTATCCTTTCATGCACAGCAAACCATTCCCTAACAATGTTGGTTCGGTGGAAGCTGACATTATCCCACACAATTAAATAATTTGGCAAATCTGGTCTAACTAAACCTCTTTCGTGTTCTGGTATTAGGTCTCTGTAGAGTGTATTTAGGAAGGCCAGGAGAAGTTGGATGTTATAGGGCCCAATGGGTGGAATGTGTGTGCTCACACCATTCTCAGAAATGGCAGCACACATTGTAATTATGCCCCCACGTTGCCCTGGTGTGCCAATTGTGGCTCGGTGTCCAATGAGATTGCGGCCACGTCTCCTGCCTTTGGCCAGGCTGAACCCAGCCTCGTCCACAAAAACAAGGATGTGGGTCATTTAATGTCCTTCCAGCTCCATTATTCTGTACATAGTAACACAGAAACAAAATATAAAAGTTAGTTTTACATAGCCTATTCTAGAATCAGACACTTTAGTAAAGTAGAAATGTTTTCTGTTCTTATGGGTATCTACAACTTCAAGAAGTATATACAGGCATCATTGAAGTACAGTAGAACTCCCTGTACAATATACCATGTGCACACCAATGGTTTACCTGGACATACTGGTACCGCAGCTCCTACCTGGACATACTGGTACCGTAGCTCCTACCTGGACATACTGGTAGCGCAGCTCCTACCTGGACTACTGGTACCGCAGCTCCTACCTGGACATACTGGTACCGCAGCTCCTACCTGGACATACTGGTACCGCAGCTCCTACCTGGACATACTGGTACCGCAGCTCCTACCTGGACATACTGGTACCGCAGCTCCTACCTGGACATACTGGTACCGGAGCTCCTACCTGGACATACTGGTACCGCAGCTCCTACCTGGACATACTGGTACCGCAGCTCCTACCTGGACATACTGGTACCGCAGCTCCTACCTGGACATACTGGTACCGCAGCTCCTACCTGGACATACTGGTACCGCAAATCCTACCTGGACATACTGGTACCGCAGCTCCTACCTGGACATACTGGTACCGCAGCTCCTACCTGGACATACTGGTACCGCAGCTCCTACCTGGACATACTGGTACCGCAGCTCCTACCTGGACATACTGGTACCGCAGCTCCTACCTGGACTACTGGTACCGCAGCTCCTACCTGGACATACTGGTACCGCAGCTCCTACCTGGACATACTGGTACCGCAGCTCCTACCTGGACATACTGGTACCACAGCTCCTACCTGGACATACTGGTACCACAGCTCCTACCTGGACATACTGGTACCACAGCTCCTACCTGGACATACGGGTACCGCAGCTCCTACCTGGACATACTGGTACCGCAGCTGCTACCTGGACATACGGGTACCGCAGCTGCTACCTGGACATACGGGTACCGCAGCTCCTACCTGGACATACTGGTACCACAGCTCCTACCTGGACATACTGGTACCACAGCTCCTACCTGGACATACTGGTACCACAGCTCCTACCTGGACATACTGGTACCACAGCTCCTACCTGGACAGACTGGTACAACAGCTCCTACCTGGACATACTGGTACCACAGCTCCTACCTGGACATACTGGTCCCGCAGCTCCTTCACTCTGTCACTATTCCTCTCAAATGCACCTTGTAGAGTTGTTTCATAGTCATTAGATTTTTTTCAAAACTCTGTCTATAGTGGAAATGCTGACACAATTGATATTTGCAAAGATATTGTTGTCATTTATGATTACACTTTGGATCTCTCTTAGCCTGATGGAATTGTTGGCTATGACCATGTTGCACATTTCTTGTTCTTGCTGATGGCTGAATACTGCTGCTCTGCCACCAGCATGAGGCCGTTGTGCAGTCTTATATATGACATGTAGAATTCACAAATAGATCATGTTACAGATATTATATTGTATTGAAATTGTGCTGTATATTCCTCATACATATCTTATGGTACATTGTGATTTTCAGACTTGCATTTACCTTTACAATAGTTGCTGTATTGTTGTGAATGAAACGCTGTAACAAAAGTAAAAGAACGAGTACATGCTTACCTGTTTTCCCTACAGAATGTTTGCAGAAGTGATGACACTGTGGACCTGTTAACATTAGGCTGTACTCTCCGACCAGCCTCTTCCATTGTAAGACTGTGGTTTATGACATGGTCCACAATTGTGGCTCTGATTTCATCAGGGACTCTTATTCTTTGCCTTCTACCTCTTCCTCTATTATGTCTTCCCCCTAACACCACCACCACACATTCTTACACATCTTCTTATTGCTCTTCCACCAGCATGTAGCTGCTGTTCAGTGTTGTGATGTTCCTCCATGTTCAGAAATGGTAGTGATTGTTCTGTGGGAAAGCTCCATATATATGCTTCCAAACTTGATTGGTTGATTGGTAAGATTGTGATTCCTATTTCATTACTATGTCACCTGGCAGGTAATTTGCCAATTTAGCAGACATCGAATACATTCCATGTCATAGATATTTATGGAATATACATGTATGTCTGACAGATTTTGATCATTTAATGGATAACTTTGCATGTGATGGCTCACATGATGAAAGAATCAACTCATCCGTTTTATCAGCAAGCTATGGACATGTATTTATTGTGCAAATTGTAGACAATTGTACTTCCTCTTTGCACACGTGTGCCAAAACATGTGTAATTTGCTTAAATGAATAAGAAATTCAAATCTGGTGTGAACAAGAAACTAATTGTTCAGAGATTTGAACTTATTGTTTAGAAAAAAATAATTCTCAATCGAGAATTGAGCCAAAGCGATTGAGAAAAACTCTAATACATTCGTGACAGCCTGTTTGCCCTCCTACCTATCTGTTTATTTCTCAGGTAGCCTGCAAAAGCCAGCATGGATAGAATATAATAATAGACTAATATTTGCCATATTATCATAATTGTCATGTGACAACGTATCGCCGCGGTCCGTGCCATGTTGAAACTTGCACTCCTGTAGATCTGAATGAATTGGATGGTGAAATTTGCCAGCCAACCAAAAAAGCAAGTCAAAGCAATTCAGGCATTCTTCTGCACATACAGTTAAAGTTTGAAGTTTACATACACTTAGGTTGGAGTCATTAAAACTCATTTTTCAACCACTCCACAAATTTCTTGTTAACAAACTATAGTTTTGGCAAGTCGATTAGGACATGTACTTTGTGCATGACGCAAGTCATTTTTCCAACAATTGTTTACAGACAGATTATTTCACTTATAATTCACTGTATCACAAATCCAGTAGGTCAGAAGTTTACATACACTAAGTTGACTGTGCCTTTAAATAGCTTGGAAAATTCCAGAAAATTATGTCATGGCATAAGAAGCTTCTGATAGGCTACTGGATATCATTTCAGTCAATTGGAGGTGTACCTGGATGTATTTCAAGGCCTACCTTCAAACTCAGTGCCTCTTAGCTTGACATCATGGAAAAATCAAAAGAAATCAGCCAAGACCTCAGGAAAAAAATTGTAGACCTCCGCAAGTCTGGTTCATCCTTGGGAGTCATTTCCAAACGCCTGAAGGTACCACGTTCATCTGTACAAACAATAGTACGCAAGTATAAACACCATGGGACCACGCAGCCGTCATTCCACTCAGGAAGGAGATGCGTTCTGTCTCCTAGAGATGAACACACTTTGGTGCAAAAAGTGCAAATCAATTCCAGAACAACAGCAAAGGACCTTGTGAAGATGCTGGAGGAAACAGGTACCAAAGTATCTATATCCACAGTAAAACGAGTCCTATATCGACATAACCTGAAAGGCCGCTCAGCAAGGAAGAAGCCACTGCTCCAAAACTACCATAAAAAAGTCAGACTACGGTTTGCAACTGCACATGGGGACAAAGATTGTACTTTTTGGAGAAATGTCCTCTGGTCTGATGAAACAAAAATAGAATTGTTTGGCCATAATGACCATCGTTATGTTTGGAGGAAAA
Organism: Salmo trutta; assembly: GCF_901001165.1. Taxonomy (NCBI): domain Eukaryota; kingdom Metazoa; phylum Chordata; class Actinopteri; order Salmoniformes; family Salmonidae; genus Salmo; species Salmo trutta. The sequence continues at coordinate 55,851,773 of NC_042959.1, read as the reverse complement.
AGGGGGAGGCTTGCAAGCTGAAGAACACCATCCCAACCGTGAAGCACGGGGGTGGCAGTATCATGTTGTGGGGGTGCTTTGCTGCAGGAGGGACTTGTGCACTTCACAAAATAGATGGCATCATGAGCAAGGGAAAATTATGTGGATATAATGAAGCAACATCTCAAGACATCAGTCAGGAAGTTAAAACTTGGTCGCAAATGGGTCTTCCAAATGGACAATGACCCCAAGCATACTTCCAAAGTTGTGGCAAAATGGCTTAAGGACAACAAAGTCAAGGTATTGGAGTGGCCATCACAAAGCCCTGACCTCAATCCCATAGAACATTTGTGGGCAGAACTGAAAAAGCGTGTGCGAGCAAGGAGGCCTACAAATCTGACTCCGTTACACCAGCTCTGTCAGGAGGATTGGGCCAGAATTCTCCCAACTTATTGTGGGAAGCTTGTGGAAGGCTACCCGAAACGTTTGACCCAAGTTAAACAATTTAAAGGCAATGCTACCAAATACTAATTGAGTGTATGTAAACTTCTGACCCACTGGGAATGTGATGAAAGAAATAAAAGCTGAAATAAATAATTTTCTCTACTATTATTCTGACATTTCACATTCTTAAAATAAAGTGTTGATCCTAACTGACCTATGACAGGGAATTGTTACTAGGATTAAATGTCAGGAATTGTGAAAAACTGAGTTTAAATGTATTTGGCTAAGGTGTATGTAAACTTCCGACTTCAACTGTATATCACTCCAGTGTAAATTGCTAAATTGTCATTACTTCGCCACTATTGGTCTATTTATTGCCTTATCTCGTTACTTCATTTGCACACACTTATACAGATTTTTCTATTGTGTTATTGATTGTACGATTGTTTATCCCATGTGGAACTCTATGTTGTCTTTGTCGCACTGCTTTGCTTTATCTTGGCCAGGTCGCAGTTGTAAATGAGAACTTGTTCTCAACTGGCCTACCTGATTAAATAAAGGTGAAATAAAATAAATAAAATAAAAAAGTCAGGACAATCCTTATCCTGCAAAGAAACCTTATTTTAATCATAAAAATATATATATTTAGCAAGCATTAGACTTTTAGAATTAAATGTGGACTGGAGCTTTATAGTTGCACGGTGACATCAAGTGCCCTGCATACTTTCGAAAATGTCTCCTATATCTGCCATTTCTATTTTTTTGCGATATTGCTTTTGTCTAATAAACCTGGGTCAATGGAAACCTGCCTAGTAGTAAATGATTTCTATAGCTTCCAAAATATTTTTTACAACAGTGGGGAAGTGTCAAGATGGATGCGCAGTGGCTTCAAAATGACATCCCCTGCCAGTCATCTAGTGTATATATAAATCATTGCTGCAGATGGTTGCAGTTGTTTTGCAAGGACCACAGGAGTTTAGACCTGCCATTCATTGGGCGCGTTCGAGTGGATAACTTTTGCCACTTTTTGCCATTGTTGGTCATCGCCTTCCAAAGTGTGTTGCATTATGGGGATAAATATTGTCCAACTTGCATGACGACTGATTGAACTTTACAAAAAACATGCGATCAAAGGTCATGAAATTTTGACTGCAGTCGACTGCAAGTTTCTGCAGTTGCTCTTCACCAACTTCGTCCTGCAGCCATCGCCTGCATTGTGGGAGGCTCAATTGTCAACCAATCATTAGGGTGTTTTTTGTTTGACCAAAGAAGTGACTGAAACAGGAACCAACTTTGTGTGATTCATGTATACATGTGATATTTGAGGCTCTTTCTAACCAATTACATTTACATTACATTTAAGTCATTTAGCAGACGCTCTTATCCAGAGCGACTTACAAATTGGTGCATTCACCTTATGATATCCAGTGGAACAACCACTTTACAATAGTGCATCTAATTATTTTAAGGGGGGGGGGGGGGGTTAGAAGGATTACTTTATCCTATCCCAGGTATTCCTTAAAGAGGTGGGGTTTCAGGTGTCTCCGGAAGGTGGTGATTGACTCCGCTGTCCTGGCGTCGTGAGGGAGCTTGTTCCACCATTGGGGTGCCAGAGCAGCGAACAGTTTTGACTGGGCTGAGTGGGAACTGTGCTTCCTCAGAGGTAGGGAGGCGAGCAGGCCAGAGGTGGATGAACGCAGTGCCCTTGTTTGGATGTAGGGCCTGATCAGAGCCTGAAGGTACGGAGGTGCTGTTCCCCTCACAGCTCCGTAGGCAAGCACCAAATTAATTGTACAATATATATATAAAAATAGTACAATATATTTACAGTTTGTGAGTGTGCGATACTGGTGTTGGAAACATGTTCATTTCGACATCACACTGAGCCATGTTCCACTCAGCCTTTCTGTTGGAAAACCACATCAGTGTCCGACTTTCAGCTGTTGCAGATGCACCTCACTCGATTTCACTCCTCGACTTGCATCTGCAGTCGGTTGCTTCAGCCTTCCCACTCAAACGAGCCCATTAGCATTAGCATGAGTCTGCACGTAAATGACTTACTGGCATCTTTCTCGAAGTCAAAGGGTCTTGAGCTATTAGCAAAACTCCAGGTGGCTGAGTTAATGCCTGAGACTGCAGTTTGAATTGTCATTGTTCCGTGATGTTAAGGTAGCAAACAGACCCCAGAGCAGAAGCACTTGGTGGAAACATTTTAATCAAGAAGAATGTTGTGATTTTGATTCCTGCTGCATATTTTGCTGTTATGCCGAGGATTTTTCAGACAATGAAAGTACGTTGACCTTTTCAGAGAACATGAGGTTGGTTCAGCATTTGGCTCCAAATGAATGATTGGAATACTTGACTTTTATCACAGCAAAAATGTGGAATATTCATGAAAGGTTACTGGTTCAAGTACCTGAGCTAACAAATCTGTTGATGTGCTCTTGAGCAAGGCACCTAAGCCTAATTTGCTCCAGAGGTGCTGTACTACTATGGCTGACCATGTAAAACAACACATTTCACTGCACCTATCTGGTGTATGTGACAATAAAACATCTTCAGACAATGGCTTGACTTGACTGTGAGGTTCTCTGAGGGGATTTTGACTTTGAGCGACTTTAACTTTGAGAAACGTAAAGATTTGGCAGCCATGTAGTGGACGCAGACACACACGCAAAAACACAGTAACACACAAACATACATAGAAATGTAATTATGTCAACATGTGCTTCAAACACTCAAAGTGTCATCTGTGAATGAAAGCGCTCTTCCAAGGCAGGCCTGTCTCTTCCTACATCCTTTCCCGTCTCGGTCTCATTGATGGCATGTCAGCTCGAGCAGGGTGAGAGGCTACCAACTTCTCAATCACAGACGTAGGGCCCAATTTCATCAAAGCTGACTCAGCAATGTGTATGGGATATCTTTGATGACACAACTACACAACTCATTTATCTGCAAGGGGAGTCTATTGGCTATGTTTACATTGCCCAAAACCCATCTAGTATTGTGTTTGACTTCAGGAATAATTTAGTATCCCACTGGGCACAAACTGGTTGAATCAACTTTGTTTCAGCGTAATTTGTCACCGTATTGTGACGGGGTATCTGCATGGAAATACATTTGATTTGAAAAAGTAATCAACGTAAACTATTTTTTGATGGTATAATTTCAACCATAGGATTATGTCATCATGCTAACCAATTTTAAACATAGACAAACCTTGTCTAAAATATGTTGAATTTTTACCGTTCAAATAGAATCTACAAGTTAATAGTAATATGTTGGATTAATGTCTCCATCTCTACCAAAAATAAAAGTTAAAGAATAGGAATAAATCAAATGAAACTGTATATATGGTGCATTTAAAGTTTGATGTGATTTAGTCCTATTTTTTTACTTAGAATTTTGGTTGAAATGGAGATGTGAATCCAACATATCAGTTATTAATTTGTAGACAAACTGGAATTAAAGCCAGACTCAGTGGCACAGATGGAGCTATCCAAGCAGAAGATAATCTACTTCAAAAGTTTATATTTGGTTATGTTGACAACCAAACACAATTCAATACGGCTTTTGCAAGATGGTTAATAGCCTATTAAAGATCCACTCTCAAACTTTTGTATAATTTCAGCCAGTAGTTTTGAAAGTGGTGCTCACAAGCAAAAAATGTTCTCCGTTTTTTGTGTACTACGTCATCCCCTTTGTGTACTATGTCATCCATTTTCTGTGATACTTTAGGAATTTTGCAATTTGTGTGATATCATATGATTTTTGCTATTCATGATATGCTACGAATCCAATTTGTGCAATATGTAAAATAAATGTTTTGCTCAAGATCCCGGAGGTCATCTTTAACTTGTGGACAAGTAAAAAAGATTATATGTTAGATTCACGTCTCCATCTCAACCAAAAATAAAAGTTGAAGAATAGGATTAAGCCAGTGACTCAGATGGAATTATCCAAGAAGTAGATACATCTCCTTTAAATGTTGATATTTTGTTGTGTTGTCAACCAAACACAATTCAATATTACTTTTGTAAAACAGTAAATAGCCTAATGTTAAGGCTATCTTACAAACAAATGTAACAGTATTTATTCAACCTTAAAATGAGTAACACATCCATGGCCACATTTTGAGGTTACTGTAGCAATAAATGTCTTCTTATGTAATCATAGAAAGTATGAATGTTCAGGGTCGCAGGTCTGTGGAAATCTTCACATTGCTATAATAATCTACACCTAATCTCAAATGGCATTGTTCACTTGCACCATGTACTTTAATGTAATCTCAACTAACTGCAATCCAGGTATTTTGGTTGAGCTATTAGATGAAGCACAGTGATAACATATTAAGTTGTTGTATATATAAACAAAATATCTGACATTGTATTCCAATTTTAACTTTGGTGTGCTTTTAAATGGTTGAAAGCATAGTTATAACACATTGGGAATTAAACATATTTTTGGCTGTCTTTTTGAGTGGGTGAAAATAGGTTGGTATCTCATTGTTCAAAGTATCTACCAAATATTACCCAATTCTCCACATTGAAATGACTAGGATAGGATAGGCCTACAGTACTACTATATATATATATATATATACTATGCTGCAGTACAGGATTTAGAGCCACAGAGAGACACAACACTGAATAGAGCCTAGGATTGAATGCTCATCAGTGAGAGTAAAAAAATGACTTGCATTTACACATGAGAGAGGAAAATTAGACACACTTGTATACCTGAAAACCAGCATCCCTAAAACAAATAAGAAATCCTTCAACATTCATAATCAATTGATGTCAAATCAAATGAAAGTTTATTGGTCGCATCCAGTTTCGCATGTCTTGAATGCAATTTTATATTTGACCTCTCTGTATCGCTACCCTTGCATGTCATTTGAACTGCCAACTTGAGTCCTTGGATTTTTGTATGGTAACATTATGCAGGAGGGCATCCTTTATTTGTCATCCAGCCTTTTGGCATAAATCTAAACCTTCAGATGTCCTAAGTCAGCTGTTTTAGTGTAAATGTGAATGGATCCATCATTGTTTCTGTTCCATTAACAGTCAGAGATTAAAACAAAGCTCTTGGGTTTAACTCAAACCCTGCGATATAGTCATTGTTGCTTTTTATTCGGTATCCATTTCAGCACTGCGTTCAGCAAGCCGTCTCCCTCAGGCCATGTCACTGAGGCCAAACTCAAGGAGAAATCCATCTCTCTCTCTCTCTCTCTCTCTCTCTCTCTCTCTCTCTCCTCTCATCCTCTCTCTCATCTCGCTCTCTCTCTCATCTCTCTCTCTCCTCGTCTCTCTCTCTCTCTCCTCTCTCTCTCTCTCTCTCTCCTCTCTCTCTCTCTCGTCTCCTCTCTCTCTCTCCTCTCTCTCTCTCTCTCTCTCTCTCTCCTCTCTCTCTCTCTCTCTCTCTCTCTCTCTCTCTCTCTCTCTCACACACAGTCAATGTCTCTATTTAGAAACTGAATTACTGTGAGGAATCAGTGCCAAAGGGCAGGACGCAATGGTGTGTCGATACTAGCACTGGGAAGTAGAAACACAGAGGTAGTGTGTGTGTGTATTAGAGTAATGTTATAGATGGAGACATCAGCAAATTAAGAGAGTGTGCCATGCTGCAGAATAGAAATGGGGAAGAAATAGATAATAGAAATGGGATCATATGGAGACTGATAGAAAATATAAAGGGGATCATATGGAGACTGATAGAAAATATAAAGGGGATCATATGGAGACTGATAGAAAATATAAAGGGGATCATATGGAGACTGATAGAAAATATAAAGGGGATAATATGGAGACTGATAGAAAATGGAAAGGGGATCATATGGAGACTGATAGAAAATAGAAAGGGGATAATATGGAGACTGATAGAAAATATAAAGGGGATCATATGGAGACTGATAGAAAATATAAAGGGGATCATATGGATACTGATAGAAGATAGAAAGGGGATCATATGGATACTGATAGAAAATAGAAAGGGGATCATATGGAGACGGAGAGAAAATAGAAAGGGGATCATATGGAGACTGATGGAAAATAGAAAGGGGATCATATGGATACTGATAGAAAATAGAAAGGGGATCATATGGAGACTGATAGAAAATATAAAGGGGATCATATGGAGACTGATAGAAAATATAAAGGGGATCATATGGATACTGATAGAAGATAGAAAGGGGATCATATGGATACTGATAGAAAATAGAAAGGGGATCATATGGAGACGGATAGAAAATAGAAAGGGGATCATATGGATACTGATAGAAAATAGAAAGGGGATCATATGGAGACGGATAGAAAATAGAAAGGGGATCATATGGATACTGATGGAAAATAGAAAGGGGATCATATGGAGACGGATAGAAAATAGAAAGGGGATCATATGGAGACGGATAGAAAATAGAAAGGGGATCATATGGAGACTGATGGAAAATAGAACGGGGATCATATGGAGACTGATGGAAAATAGAACGGGGATCCTATGGAGACTGATGGAAAATAGAAAGGGGATCATATGGAGAAGGATAGAAAATGGAAAGGGGATCATATGGAGACGGATACAAAATGGAAAGGGGATAATGTGTAGACTGATAGAAAATAGAAAATGGAGCACATGGAGACTGATAGAAAATAGAAAGGGGATCATATGGAGAAGGATAGAAAATGGAAAGGGGATAATGTGTATACTGATAGAAAATAGAAAATGGAGCACATGGAGACGGATAGAAAATCCCTACCAGAGATAAAGGAAAAGAGAGGGTTGAGAAGTTCAGGTAACGATTTAATCTAATGTAATGTAGAAGTGAGGTCAAAGGTCATAGGTGAGGTATGGGAGTGGGTTTGATGGAAAGGTGGAAGGTGTGTGTGTGTGTGTGTGTGTGTGTGTGTGTGTGTGTGTGTGTGTGTGCTGGGGGAGGGGTAGAGAGAAATTAAATTGGTGTATGTGTAAGAGAGTTTACCTGTATGTGTGTGTGTTTGTGTGCATGCGAGCGCAAGTCTGCATTATGTGTGTGTGTGTTTGTGTTCTGTCTGTGTGTATGTGCACCTGTCTGTGTATGTACAATGTGTATGACTCTTTCTCCAATACCTTGGACTGGAGCATGTCAGCAATGCTCTATCAAATCAAATCCAATCAAATTGTTTGTCACATGCGCCGAATACAGCAAGTATAGACTTTACGGTGAAATGCTTACTTACGAGCCCTTTCCCAGCAACGCGGTTAAAAAGTAAGAAAACTAACAAATAGATCAAAATTAAATAGTAACACAATAAAATAACACAATAAAATAACAAGAACAAGGCTATATACAGGTTATATACAAAGAGTACTAGTACCGAGTCAATGTATTGGGGTACGAGGTAGTTTGGGTGATTGAGGTAATATGTACATGTAGGTTTGGTTAGGTGATTGATTGAGGTAATATGTACATGTAGGTAGGGGCTGAAAAGCAGAAAGTCCGGGTAGCCGTTTACTGTGACTTGGGTGGCTGGAGTCTTTGACAATTTTTAGGACCTTCCTCTGACACCACCTATTATAGAGGTCTTGGATGGCAGGGAGCTCGGCCCCAGTGATGTACTGGTGTGGTGTGGTGTCACCCACCTCATGTCACACTGTCCCCTTCCCCCTACCTCACCGGGTGTCGCTATGCATTGATCCAACTCTGCCTGTCAGAAGGCTGAGAGAGCTATGGACAGGTGAGTGCTTGACCACTGACAGGTCTATACAGTCACAAGTGTCCATTATCGATAGGAACTGTTCAGTAGAGGGTCTGTGACAGCTGTTGATGGGGACAAAGTGATAGGTGAATCAATGAGAGAGATTGGGCTATAATCACCATCTGGAGTGGGGAATATTCACACACACATCACATGCACACACGCAGGCAGGCAGGCAGGCAGGCAGGCACACAAACACACACATTTTATCTGATAAAAACTGCATTCTATAGTGAATCTCCATGATTCCACAACCATACATATACTAACACAAAAAACAACACTAACGTACATCCAAATACATTCATAATGTGTACCAACCCATGTACACACACGCTCAAATGCACACACGCGCGTGCGTGTGTGTGCACACGTACACACATACATACAGTATATGCTGCTTAGCAGTGCTGTTTAAATCTTAACTACAAGGCTGGCTGGAATTGCTTTCTTGTCCTGGGGGGAGATTGTTTTGTCCAGGAGAGGGCTGTTTGCATTGTTCCCTTATTCTGCACAGCCATTCTCCATCTGATCAGCAGCTCTGATACAGAGGCGATGAATGAATGCTCACCACTACTGAACATTCATCCTGAACACTGGGAGGGGAAAGCCAGAGGAGAACCAGTGAGAACCAGATGAAACCAGTGAGAACCATTCATGGGCTAAAGAGTAGCAGAACCTTTCAGCTAAGGAGCAAATGGCATAGATGTTAAAAGAGATAATGAACATTTCTTGTTCATTTAGAAAATAATGTATTTTGCATAGGCAGCAATAGGAGTTTGCCAATAGGAAAGACCCATTCAAAGAATATGTTAAAGGGGATTTATCTGTTCTAGGGTCACGTTCAATAATCATCTTATTTTTGCAGCGCATGTGAAATCAATCTGCAATTTGCTTTGCAGAAACGTTAAACAATAGGAGGTCCCTCCAAGAGCCAAATAATCAAATCAGTGTTGTCTCACCGTGGCTCTAATAACGGTCTCACTGAGCCTGGATGTCATTTCACAGTGCCTCAATAAGGGAGAAGATTAAAGCCTGTGATAATGATGATGATAATAACTAGATGCATCTTTTAGCCAGCCGCTTTCAGGGAGCAATCCTGCCTCCTGGCAAAAAAGAATACAGGTACACTGGGAAACAGGGGAAGGGAGGGGAAGAAGCAGGGCGGGGTGACAAATCACGAAAACAATTCCTGGCCAGGAAATGAGCGTTTAGCCTTGCTAGTCAACCCACCGGAGGAATGGATGCATGTGGATATTCACAGGAGGATGCGATGCAGTTATAGCAGAAGAATCTGTCCGAATTTCTCAAAGTGTTGCGTTTGTGTAGTTGACTAGATCATTTGATGGATAAGAACTGAGGGATGTTAGTATGACTGATGATTGCAGAATCTCATCTCAAAGAAGAAACACATGGGAACATTTTCCCTGTTTGCGTTTTATATCGAGGACAGTATGCTGTGCATGCCTTTTCAAATCCTTCACTCAACTCAACATCAATCTAGACAGTGAGTTGGAGGTGCCACCAGTGTCAACCAGCCAGACAGTCACCATGGTGCATGCATCTGGTGAACATCACGAGTCACGGCGTCGGCAGCTGGAAATGCCAGGCGGGCGTTGGGCAGGGGGTCAACCCCATAGTGGTGGTGTTCAGCAACTGTGTCCCAACCCCCGACACAAGCCTGAGGCAGAACCAACCAACACAGCAGGTTTTAGAGGGAGGGAAACGGGTCTCACCCGAGTCTCATATGGTTCTGCTCACCGTCGGAATCTATAGCAGAACAACACAAACAGGGCCCCTAACCAGGGTTTCCAAACGGCATTGCAGTGTGACACAAATAGTAAAAGCTCCAATACATTTCCTCAATAATTACCATCAAACAGCCAACAACAACTCCCATCTCCAACATCTGATTGACATGTATTTGCCTGTGTTGTCATGAGGAAAGACAAAATGAAAGATGCAGCAAAGCCGTAATTACCGATGATCAGGCAGGAAAGAGACACAGGAGTCTCAACTGATCCCTCAGGTTTTAGATTTGTGCTTGGCCCTGTCCGGCGTGATAAATTACCCAACTGACAAACTCAATCAGAAACCTATTCAATCACAAGCCTGTTACCAGATTCAGATTCACATGAAATTAAAAACGATTGATGTCTGCACACAAAGAATAGCCCGCAATTACAAACAACATTGTTCATTTTTGATAAAATGTTATGTGACGTAGGAGCTCCAGTCCGCCCACACTAGTCGCCACTCAACTCCATCATAAACCGTGGAGTTGAGTTTAATCGGCTAGTTATACCGTGCATTTGGCGAATAGTAAAATCTCATTAATCAAATGTTCAGGGCAGAGCAATATGACAGCTGTTGCCTCTGTTATCATTAGTTCAGGAATTAACACAGAGGTCCCTCCAAGGACAGGGCCATATAAATATAAATCCTCGGTTTCTCTCATGTTATCCTGCTCTCCTCTACCTCTTCTCTGCCCTCAGCTCTTCACTCCTTTATCACCTCTATCTTCCTCCTCTTTCTTTCCTCTGCTCTCCTCGTTGCTCTCTCATCTTGTTCTCTCCTCTTATCTCCCCTCTTCTAGACTCTCTCTTCCCGTTCTCACTCAGGCAGTTCAGCTAACACTGTCCATGGTGCTGAAATCAACCTTGCCGCCCATCTCAATGCACTGCTCCCTAAGCGTGTGCGTGTGTGAAAGTGCGTCTGTGCGTGTGTGTGTATGTGTGTGTACTCTCTGTCCGTGTCTGTAAATTGCCATGTCTTCGTGACTATACTTACAGTACTATATTATGCAACATGGGACAATAACACAATTCAATGAATGATAATGAGAATCCATTGAATGAACCCAGTTTACCCTTGTCATAAGGATAGTAAAGACACCACACACTGTTAGCTAAATGTTCGGATTAGGAAAACATTTCATACACATTTTGGTGGGACATATAAGGTACTATGACAGCTCATATATATAACTCTGTATTGGTTGTAAAGTAAGAAAGGTCTCACTAAAGAATATATTCTTATATACTCTTTGTTTTAAAGGGACTTCCTGGATAAAGAATCAAATAAATCCAATCAAATACAGCAGGAAGTTGAATACAGTGTACTTCAGCTAGGGGATGTGTCTATTGTCCCTGTTCTCAGCGTTTATGGAAGGTGAACATCGCCTGACAAACCATCAGGAACTCATTATCATTGAAATCCCAAATACATTTACATAACGTGTCGCTAAGCTAGGGCGATCTCATTTTAAGATGGATTGCATAATCCTATCCATTATACTGTCCACCCTAATCTAATGATCTTGTACCTGGGTCGTCTGGATTAGCTCAAATCAAATCAAAATGCAACATGATGTCCAGAGAGGTATCCTTAAATGTCCCCAGAGGGTCAGACTGTTTACCAACTCAGGCCACATACTGGAATACCCTGTACAAGAAAAAGGTGACTGTCTTTGCAATCATGGCCATTTAATCATTTTTATCTCGAAATTGACTAAATCACTTCTCACCTGACCTCTGTCTTCACTGTTCAAACCAATGTGTAGTCTAACTTTCTTATGGAGTTCAATCCATTCATTTCAAAATGAGCCCACCAAGTCAAACAAATACCACTATTTATTCAAGATAGTTGAATGTTTTATTTAATGATGACAGCCTTGGTAATGACATCAGGCTTGGTAACAGGCAGATGGTTCAGTGGCATCATATTACAAATCGTTCTCATTTATGGTGATTTACCTAAAAATAAGGAAATATGGGCAGCCATTTGTCCACGGTATATTTGGCTGCTGGTGCCATTGGCTGGCAGCATGGGTCCGATATCAACTTGCTAATGTAAGGATCACAATGGAAATAAGTTGCAAACTTGTTTGTGGTGATCTTAAACGTTGTGTATCCACTTACACAGCTCAGTTGTGTTTTCAAATTGTCAAATAAATAAAACCAAATCAAAATGTGCTGCCTTATAGCCACCAGATAAGTTTTAGCTAGCTGAGAACTAGAACTAAAGTAATGACACTGCCCTGTACTGATAAAATCCAAAGTTGCTTATCCGTCTACGACTAGTTGACCTCTGCTACACCTTTGGCACAGAGAGAGAGATGAAATACCAACTACAGGTATCTTTGGCGGAAGGCTTAAATCAAATCCCACATTTCATATAAAATCCTTACCTAAGCTTTAGGGTGTCTGGGGGTGTGTTGCAATGCTATCTACTTTCTGATCTTTCAGTCTGCCCTAACCCCCTCTCTTCAAAGTTGTTATCTTGGCACCTCTAAACGATTATCCTTATTGACAGGTCCTGCTTATCAGGCCAAAATATGTCAGCTGGAAGATTAGACCTGTCTTCAACAGCTGATGGTAAGGACATGTGCAATGATCTACTGGGTATGTCTTAACATGTCAAGGTAGGCATGACAAGGAAGTGTAGGCAAGCAATCTCCGGCGATAGGATAGATATGTATGGTAGACTGAGGATAACATCAAAGGGGCCAGCTACCCCAACAAAAAGCCTGGGGGGGCCTCTGAAATGAGATGTGTGTGTGAAGTTGTTTCAGCATTTCTGCTGCTGGCAACAATTTGCCCTTTGTTGATCCTTCTAGCTCTGACCACACACACATCTACAGTTCCAAAACATTTCCTGCCCCATTCGGCCAGTGTTTTGCCACTGCCACTCCACTATGGTAGAGGGAAAAGCAAGGCCACTGTTCCTCCTGCAGCTAGCCAGTGGTGCAAGCTAATACGACCCCTTTATGACCCCAGTTCATTTCACACATATGCTCTCTGACACGGACTGAGCTCCAATAGGGGGGTTGAAAAGTCCCTTAATAACCTCTTAGGGTCTTCTATCACCTCTTTTGAAACTTAAATGTGATTACTATCGATCAGATACTTTTACACAGCATTCCCCCCCGAGAACAATATTACAGTCATATTAGTATGATTGATCGTGCATCAAAGCGGGTCAGAGAAGGTCACACTTTCTTACAGTGTGCCCTAGGGCCATTACCTTCTGGTTACAGCCTAGACTGCATGGTTTCACTCAATTGTACAGTAAGAACAGAGAAAGGTGTGCCACCTCTTATCATGTCTATGTTAACAAATAAAACTCAGAATTCATCACAACTGTATCGGTTTCTCGAGTCCAAAAACACATCAGACATATTTATTGACCCTTGTTAGCTTTAAGGGTACAGAAATGTGCTCTACATGCACACACTGAATGAGAGGCTGCCAGTGGTAGGAGAGGAAGTGCTTATGTAACCCCTTCCTGTGTACCCTTCCTGTGAATCAGCTACCCCCGGCCAAATCAGTAGGCTGGGTCAGAGAGGTTAACCAATGGGGCACCAAGCTGCTGAGACAGGCACTTTAAAAACAAGAAAAACTTTGACAGGTTCGGTGAAAGGGGACAGAAGGGAGGTTATGGTTTTCAGTTACTGCACAGCGGAGATTGGGAGCGATTGATTATGAAAATCAGTTGGCGCGAGGGAGGAGAAAAGAGAAAAAGGGAGAGAGGAGAGGAGGAGGAAGAGGATGTGGACGACAATAAAAGGACAAAGAGGTGGTGACAGAGACATATTATAGGCATTTGTTTCTTCATTAGAGGCCTGTCTTTAGACTGCTGCAGTGGACAGGAATTAGAACTACATTTGTCCACAGCACTACATGAAGGAGGGAGGGAGTTGTAGTGTATAGGAGAAAGCCTCCGCACACTGCTGAATACTGGAAGGAACAGTACAGTGCCTCATGAGACTGACCTTGAGAATGATGTTAAAGTCACAGTGAATATCAATACATGATATACATATTACCAATGTTAACCATTCTAAGGCCCTAGTCTCTGATACAGTAGAAAAGCAAATTGACCATGTTTTTGCTTTGTTGTTTGACCCCCTATATTAATATTCAGCAAGAAGATTGCATGACAATTAATATGTGAATCATATTCCACACTATGTTTAATTGGAAGTAGACAGAAAGTGGACATAGATATTTTTATGGATAAGCATGATAATTGCATGAATAATGACACTGTCAAAATTGATAATTGGATGTTCTACTACAGGGCTGTATGTCTCTTTGGTCAGGTTACAACCTTGAAAATAAAACAAATAGACCTGATCATTTCAACCAGCTTTAGTCTTCATTCCAAGAGACAGTATCATCACACCACATGTCTAACAACACACAGAGGATTTGCACCTTTTCCAGGTCATCCTCTGTACCCCCCCAAAGCAAAACAAATAAACCTATTCTTGGCTACTGTCCCAGAATGCACTGGGCTGATTGACTGACAGGCTCTTTACTTAGGATGTTAATGGAGAAGGCGCTAGTGCATTTATATACATGTAAGCTAACCCGCTCGCTGAAGCCACGCCAGTAATAAATAATTCCTCACGTTGACAGGTTGCCATCTCTCATAATTTCCGGCAGACTGTGCCGACATATTTGCATTCGGCTCGGATTAAACAGCTGAGAAAATGAGCTCCCAATCAATTTTCCAAAGGAAAACACTGGGGTCCTGTTCACCCATTTCTCCCCCTACAGAAGATACTGCCATCCATCTAAAACAGACAAGAAGGTGCACTGGTCCTAGGGGAGATAACTCAGGATACAACCTGTGCAGGAACAGAAAGCCACAGCAAACCGCACACACAAACACACACACACACACACACCAATGACTGTATATAAACGCACGCATTCATACACACACAATCGTGAGTGCGCGCACACACACATGCGCGCATACGCACACAGTCATACACATAATAGCACCCAAAGATGCCTACACACACTTACTCAAAAGCACAGACTCACACACTTTGTGAAGAAAGTCACCCTAACGCACACGCTAACACAAGAAATATATGATCAGCGATATAAAGAAATTATCTATGGTTGTCAAAACAAATCATTAGCCTTGCGACCAACCCCTCCCTAAAAATGCATGAGTCAGCTGCTACGTTTGCATACCCATTGATGCACATTATTGATAGCAAAATGTTCAAGGCATTTCAATGAGGGAGCATTCATTCTTGAGGTTATCAGTAATAGAGAACGCCAAGAGAGGAGAAAAACATTAAAGAAACAGTCAAGACAGAACATCTATTAGATACCGTCAGTCTCAACCAGACCATCGGCTCAGGAAACAGCATACATGTGGTCATGTAGTCACAAAAACAACTTGAAGTCTGTTTTGTCTGTATTTTCTCCTGTATGATTTGGCAGCTTAATGCCAGGATGGATACCATTGACAAAGCAACGGTTTCATGAATGAATGCACCATGGTTTCTCTCTCACAGTGAGGGTGGCTCTGTTGGGTTGGTGCTATCAGGGCTAGACAGGTGTTATTCATAGGGCTGGCTTTATCCCTAATGCGATAAAGGAGTTTATTTTTGGAGGTCATTTCCTCCACTCAGTGTCTGGCGTAGTGAGTGGATCTGGGATATGGCCAGAGCTACCTCTAGTGGAGAGAAATTACAACTAACTTCATTCATTTGGAGTTGGAAAATGTTTGGTATGGGGTTCTTCTGTGCTATTTTTACTGAATGGTTGGGTAAGGCTGTTAATACACAACACGTTCACTTTGTGAGTGCAAAATGGTAGAGATCTGTTACAGTAACAGCAAGTTAATAAACTGTTCTCTAAAACAATACAGCCTTGCAAATGAAAATGACATAGAAAGTCATATCAAAGTGTAATAATTACAAATACAAATAATTGTCTGGAACAAAATGAGTTTATTGTGAAATTGGCTTGATGCTGCTGTGATGTTTAAAACACTGATAGAAAATAATCAGATACTGTAACCTGGAGGGTAGCCAATAAAGTTTCTGCTTCCAAGTCCAGAGACAGTATGAATGTGGCCTTGAATAGGGTACATAACCTGTTGGCACAGACAAATATTTGGCTGGATAAATTAAAACTGTGCCTTGGAACAGCAGCAGTTGCCAAACATAGAAATTGAAGCCATTAATCACTATTGCTGTGCCCATAATCCTGTCTTTCCTAGGCCGAAATCTCAAAATCTCCCAATGTACATAAAGAAGATGGGCAAAGACTTCTATGCTGTTCCAGGTTGACATGACATGGACAGCTAACTGTTCCCTTTGTATCATTCAGGTGTTGCTTGACTGAGTGGTTTTATGACGAAGGTTCAGAGGAGACCCCAGTGGTCGCTGGTAAAGCGTTGACAGTCATTCAACCTCTCCAGGCCCACCAGGGTGATGCCATCTGGGCTGACCTTTGACCCCTTGCCGGCCTGCCTCAGGAAGATGCGGTCGAAGCGCAGGCGTGTGGGGAAAGGGAGGTCATTGTTGTCATTGGTGACACAGTCCCAGGTGTACCGGCAGTCTTCCGGCTGGCCCAGGGACTCCCATACGTCACAGATGCTCTCGGGTAGACCGCCCTGGTTCTTCACCTGGAAACACCCACAGACACGTTGCAGACATACACGCATGATGTACATGTCAAACACATCACTCCCTCTCTCCCTGTCTCACCTCCCAGTCCCTGAGGTTGGTGTCTCCCCCAAAGATGACGCTGTTGTCCTGGGGCTGCTCCCTCATTGTCTTCCACTCCGTCCTCAGCTGGTTCTGGCGTTCCAGGGATTTGGGCTTCATGCTCTGCATGTGGGACGTCATCACACACAGCGGATGACCAAGGAAAGAAACCTGGTCCACAACAGAGAGAGCAGAGAGACACTGAGTAAGGGCAGAATCGTAACTTGAGATCTGCATGTGTAACTTGAATATCTGTGCACATTTTCTATTACTTAATGAAATTTGATGGAATGAGAGACGACAGGAAAAAATAAAGCAAGGTACAGAGAGAGTTCTTACATGGGCCATAAGCAGGTTTCTCCTCATCTCTGTGGTAAGGTCATTCACTATGCTACTCTCCAGAAGTTGAACTCTGGACTTCCTCAGCAGTATGGCAGTGAAATAGCTTCTGTCACTACCTGGGATGGACCGTATCACCATAACACAGGAAGGATAACCATAAACACAGTACATAATTACAGTCATATAATCCACAATAGCATTGATGTAATACTGAGAGATTGATTATTAAAAAAAATATTATTAAAGAAAAACAGATTTTTATGTTATTGCTTATCCGGCAACACATGATATGGCTTCAGAACCTGCTGTAAAACCTGGTAAATTGGTGAAATAACCTCTTGCAGTAGCACAATGTCAGGATGGTACCTTTGATAAGGGAATTATATAATAAAGGTAAATGAATAAAGAATCCAACCCTGTCACGTAACCAATTAATAATTAGTAGTTATGTAGCAGGTATAATGAATAATTAAAGTACTAATCGAAAGGCCCATTAGGTCTAGTAGAGGCCCGGGACAAAATTAAATGTGTGTGGGTGTGTTTTAGTGGGCCTAAGATAACAACAAGTAGACTGTGATTGACCCGACAGCTGAGGAACTTTGAGTAACTTAGAGAAGGAAGGGAGTGACCCTCAAGGTCTCTCTAATCAAGGCTTATTGATTGTTAATTATTATCATTGGGATAGAAAATTCCACTGACAACCTTCAAGGGAGAAAGAACATGAGAAATCAACACAACGCTATTTCACTGCTTAAGATGTTGTTTAATGAATCGTAAACATATAATTTTGTTCTGTGACTTGACCAGGCAGTTAATGAAGAAAAATAACATTGTTTTTGATGGATAATAAAGGTTCATATGTGCAGTTTTAAAAGGGAGGGTAATTATTTATATCCGTTACAAAAGTGAATGAGAAAATTGTGCCGAAGATGAATCTAGGACAGACCTCAAAAGCAATGGGCCAAAATCTCATTAACTGTGACGACTCTCTCCCTCCTATTGGTCACAGCTTCTCTCCACACAGTGGGGGGGGGGGGTTACGGGAATGACACACAAACTTCTCATCCTAAAATCTATATGATGAAATGTGTTGTGTGTTGATGTGACTCACTTGATCAGGTAGTCCAGTAGCCTTGAGAGACGTTCCTTGATATCGTTCAGGTCCAGGCCATCTATGTTCCAGGTCAGAAGGGAACGTTTGTTTGGATCTCCTTTTTTCTTAGGTTTGTCCTCATCTGGAGATGACTGTGATGACTGATCTGGCTGTTTAGGTAATAACTGTTGTGGAGATGACTGATCTGACTGTTCTAGTGATGACTGTTGTGGAGATGACTGATCTGGTGATGACTGGTGTGGAGATGACGGATCTGGCTGATCTGGTGAAGACTGTTGTGGAGATGACTGATCTGTGGATAACCGGGTTGGAGGACCCTGATCTGGGTGTGATTGGGCTTGAGGTGGCTGGTCCTTTGACTGGGTTAGGGAGAGATGGTCTATAGGTGGTTGTGCTAGGTTAGGGTGCACTGGATTGGGTTTCTCTGGTTGGGCTTGATTGGGTAGCGCTGAAGGGAGCGTGGCTGGGTTTTGATGCCCTGTAGGTGGTTGGGCAGGGTTACATTGTGCTGGTTTGGGTGTCTCTGGTTTGGGTTGCTCTGGGATAGGTTGCTCTGGTTTGGGTGTCTCTGGTTTGGGTGTCTCTGGTTTGGGTGTCTCTGGTTTGGGTTGCTCTGGGATAGGTTGCTCTGGTTTGGGTGTCTCTGGTTTGGGTTGCTCCGGGATAGTTTGCTCTGGTGTAGGTTTCTCTCGATTAGATTGCCCTAAGGGTGGGTCAGCTTGCACTGATGGGGATTGGGCTGGGTTAGATTCCTCTGATTGTGGTTGAACCAGGACAGACTGCAATGGGGCAGATTTGTCCATCTCTCCCTCCTTGTCCTCCATCTTCTCGGCACTCCTCTTTTTCTTTCCTCTCTTCTTCTTTCTCCCCTTGGAATTTCCAGGGGCTGTAACCTGTTGGAGGGAGTCACTCGTCTGATTCTTATTGCCATCTGCTGGCCTGTTTATGTAGGTGTCATAAGAGGATCTGTACCAACTCTGTTGATAGTCCTGATTTAAAATCACATAAATATATGGATTAAAACAAGTATCAGACATTAAGTCAATCTGGAAAATTTCAAGAACTTTGAAAGTTTCTTCAAGTGCAGTCGCAAAAACCATGAAGCGCTATGATGAAACTGGCTCTCATGAGGACCGCCACAGGAAAGGAAGACCCAGAGTTACCTCTGCTGCAGAGGATAATTTTATTAGAGTTACAAGCCTCAGAAATTGCAGCCCAAATAAATGCTTCACAGTGTTCAAGTAACAGACACATCTCAACATCAACTGTTCAGAGGAGACTGTGTGAATCAGGCATTCATGATCGAATTGCTGCAAAGAAACCACTACTAAAGGACAACAATAATAAGAAGAGACTTGCTTTGGCTAAGAAACACGAACAATGGACATTAGACAGGTGGAAATCTGTCCTTTGGTTTGATGAGTCCAAATTTGAGACTTTTGGTTCCAACCACTGTGTCTTTGTGAGACGCAGAGTAGGTGAACAGATGAGCTCCACGTGTGTGGTTCCCACCGTGAAGCATGGAGGAGCAGGTGTGATGGTGTGGGGGTGCTTTGCTGGAGACACTGTCTGTGATTTATTTAGAATTCAAGGCACACTTAACCAGCATGGCTACCACAGCATTCTGCGGCGATATGCCATCCCATCTGGTTTGTGGGACTATCATTTGTTTTTCAACAGGACAATGACCCAAAACACACCTCCAGGCTGTGTAAGGGCTATTTGAACAAGGAGAGTGATGGAGTGCTGCATCAGATGACCTGGCACCCACAATCACCCGACCTCAACCCAATTGAGATGGTTTGGGATGAGTTGGACCGCAGAGTGAAGGAAAAGCAGCCAACAAGTGATCAGCATATGTGGGAACTCCTTCAAGACTGTTGGAAAAGCATTCCTCATGAAGCTGGTTGAGAGAATGCCAAGAGTGTGCAAAGCTGTCATCAAGGCAAAGGGTGGCTACTTTGAAAAATCTCAAATGTAAAATATATTTTGATTTGTTTAACACTTTTTTGGTTACTACACAATTCCATGTGTTATTTCATAGTTTTGAAGTCTTCACTATAATTCTACAATGTTGAAAATAGTAAAAAAAAAGAAAAACCCTTGAATGAGTAGGTGTGTCCAGACTTTTGACTGGTACTGTATATTGAAGATATATCGTCCCCCTCCCCTGATATATCCCGCTGGCGACAATCCCTCCACTTGCATGGAAGGCAAGACACCGAGGCCAGGCAGTGATGGTGAGTAGCATGACATGACCATCCTTTCCCCGAATATCAGTGCGCACTAAGTTTGCTCAGCTGCGGATCAAATTGCTTCTCGAGACACACCACCACCCAGCCGGCTGCGCCCAAAAGAGCTACAAATGATGTCTACTGGGAACAGCGGAGAAGGATGGTACAGTAGCTGGCGTGAACAAGACAGTGGCAACCCAGCCGAGCAAAGCGTATTTCGACTGCAGTGTCTGAGCGCCGGGAAATTACACCCCCTAATCTGTTTTATCGATTGGAACAACGACGCTCACCTCTAACGCTATTTGGATACATTTTTGCGCCCTTTATCCTTGGTGAGTGTCTCACGTGTAGCTACATCTTTCGCAAGTGCTGTATGAGGTGTGATGAATAGTTGAACTGCTCGGTAGTATCTATTTAAATTCGATATCCTGTTGTAGTAGGCTACACATTCAAACCATGTTATCCCCTCAACAACCGTGAGGTTAGTAGGCTAATGACGTTAGCTTCTAGAATACTGTAGCAGACCCCAGTCTAGAAAAAAAGTTGGTTGCGTCAATATCAAAGGCCTCATCAAACCCTTTCTCTCGCCGAGGGTAGTCGCTGTCCTTGGTGGTGAAACAGCGTTTTATAATTAGGGGATTGGGAGAAAGTAAAGGAAATCAGCTTGTTGACTTTATTGGATGTAGTGTTTTAGTGCGACCACACATTACCAATATGTTAGGTTTACTCATGATTCATTGATTGATTAGTTATTTAGAGCCTTCTATGGTGTCAGCTTATTCAGTGACTTTCTCAGCATGGTATACAAAAGCCCAGATAATGGGATCAATCCTGAGTTCAAATACAGTGCTTTGTCCTGAGTTCAAATACAGTGACTAACAGTGACCCTTGATCTGTAGCCCTATATTAGAATAACACTTTATTCTAACCACTACCCTTAACAATTAGCTGAAACATAAATATGATAATTGTTTACTTACACAGTAAGCAGACGCAACAGACCAGTAAGCACACAGCAGGGTGACAGTAGTAACAGGTTCCCACCAGTAGAGTCCACCATGGGAGGTATGGGCAGAGAGCAGTGCTGTGTCATCCTTGCCAAGGTGGCATGTGGCATTACACTGAGTCACACACCATCCACTCAACATGAGGCAGGAGGATACTGACGGTCATTCTCTGTGGGTAGGAGAATCCATGTAGCTTTTGTGAGTATCAAAGTGGTCATTGGTAGATACAGTAGGTGATGTGATTATTTGTATTATTATTATTATCTGGGACAATGTGTAATGTTTCTGATTTCTTCTGTGTTCCAGGTTTAGATCAGTC
Organism: Salmo trutta; assembly: GCF_901001165.1. NCBI lineage: Eukaryota > Metazoa > Chordata > Actinopteri > Salmoniformes > Salmonidae > Salmo > Salmo trutta. Next base: position 55,830,083 of record NC_042959.1, on the reverse strand, counting down.
TGTCTGGTGCATCATGCAGACAGGAGCTCACCTGCTTCTCTGTCTCCTCCTGCACTATGTGGAAGGTTAGGGGACATCTTTAAAGTGACATTCTTGTGACTGTGCCTCATGTTAAATGAATATTTTTGCTGTGTGTTCTATGTTGTATTGTAGTATTCATAAAGTTAACAAACAGCAGTCATGTTTGGATGGCAGGCAGGCTCAGGGTAGGCAGAAGTCAATAATCCAGAGGTGGGGCAAAGGTACAGGTCGGCAGGCAGGGTCAGGGTCAGGCAGACGGGCTCAGTCAGGACAGGCAAGGGTCAAAACCAGGAGGGTGAGAAAAAGAGAGACTGGGAAAAGCAGGCACTGAGGCAAACCGCTGGTTGACTTGACAAACCAGACGAACAGAGAACACAGATATAAATACACAGGGGATCATGGGGAAGATGGGCGACACTTGAAGGGGGGTGGAGACAATCACAAAGACAGGTGAAACAGATCAGGGTGTGACACCCATGTTGTTAAAAAGACAATGGTTTCACTGAGAGATGCTTTTCCTGGGTTAAAATGAACAATTAGTAACAGGATAATGAACCCAAATGTGCCCTTTAAGTACCTCCAAAAGCTTATTGATTCATTCTAAAAGTGGCAGTATATTTGGGTGATGTTTACCAGGATCAGAGCAGCAGAAGAATTACGCTTGCTGTTATAGAGTCCATTTGTTCATTATCGTACACTCGCCACTGTGTTGTGTTCAGTGACACAAAGAAAGCAGCTGATGCCTTTTCCCTCAGTTATCAGATGATATTGTTGAGAGCTAAGATGTGAGTATACCTAGGCTCACAGTATCAGTGAAGTGATCGCTGAATAATTAATGCTACTTTTCCTCTGTTTAATGGTTCCATCTGGTTAATGCCTTAGTGGAGCATGTTGGAAGGCGACTCTTCCCACTGTGAAACAAGCTGATTTTTATTGCTGACTTTTACTGAATGTAAGCAAAGTATAAGCAAAAGCTGTTTGACCATATATCTCTGTGCTCTGTACCATAGCTGCAGAGGTGTCACAGTGCTGGCAGGTTGCGACCTACTCAGAGGCTGTGGTCTCCCCGGCCCTGAGGAGCAGCAATATCTTGCGGGTGCCGGTCGTGTCATCTCTGGCGCAGTGTGCCGGGGCGTGTTGTGATCTGCCCGGTTGTAACCTGGCCTGGCTGTTTGAGCGTCGCTGCTACATCCTCAGCTGCCAGCAGAGGGAGAACTGCCAGCCCAGACAGAGACCTGGAGCTGATTCCTATATGGCCTTCCTGCAGAGAGGATCCGCCCAGACCCTGCTGCTCCAGTCTCTGGTCAGGGGGGAGCCCTACCCCAGTCGCTGGAGGCCCCGCCCCTCTGGGGACGTGGAAGCCCTGAAGGACCTAGCCCTGTTAGATGGGACCCCGATGGATATTGATGACCCAGGTGGGATGGGTTTGGAATACCCTGAGAGGAAACTTGGCCCTGAGGATAACGGTGGGGATCTTCTAGATTGGCCTGCAGCATCGGAAGAGAGGGATGGTTTCAACCGATCGGAAAGTGAAGGCAGGCTAGTGGGGCTGGGATTTGCAACAGAAGGGGCTGAAAGCAGCCTGCCCAGTCCTGGGGCGACTGTCAACCAGGGGGCACCCCCCAGTGACCCCACGTCTGGCGCTACACCTGAAAACAACCAAGTAAGTTTCAGATGGAACAATGGGCAGGAATCATGACGCAACAAGAAATGATGGCATGGAAAGGGTTTCAGGCAGTATGAGGACCACATGTTTGCCAGGACATGGTGGAAATGATACTGGGTTACATAGATGTTTTATGTTCCATTGATCCAATACAGTGATAGATTTAGCTCACAATTAGTGGACAAACTGGCCATGAAAAAGCAGTCTGTCTAAATTAAGGCAGATAGTTGGAAATATCTCCTGTAAAGACAGCTGGGACATTTTAAATAGGGTTACTTCCCTGAGGTATGATAAACGGTCACCCAGCTGACAGTCTGCATATATATGTGTGTGTGTGTGTGTGTGTGTGTGTGTGTGTTATTACAGTGGCATTTTGCTGACTCAATTGCTCTGTAGTCACATTCACTCAGCGCGTCTGACCTTCACGTATCCTTTGAGGATAGGACATACTGTAATCCACATAGCTTCTCTTGCTAATGTAGGCTTGTCAGCCATTCCCAGGAGGGGGATTCGGAGGGTGATTTGGAGAGAGGGTTAATTTGGGAATTTGCAATACAGATTCTTTATTAACAAGTCTTGTTTTATTAATATAAATAGTCATGTATTTGCTGTTGTTTTCATTGAAGGATAGTGAACTACAGAACACATCCTTGGCCAGCTCAAGGCCAACATTCACACCCAAATCACAGAATGACAGTGTTCACTCCTCCCAACCGAGCCAAATAAGGACTTCCCATCCTACTAAAGCCCCATCTCATCTGTCCAGTACTGTACCCCTGACCACATCCACACAGACAGGTATTGCAATGTGTTTTTGTTCATTGGATTTTTTTTTTAACCTTTATTGGTGATTGTAGGTAGTCTTTCATATTCTTTGTTCCCCCTGTTACATAACCTGTTTCTATCTCATATTTTCTTGTTTTATTCTCAATCTCTTGTTTCTGTATAATCTGACAATCCTGTAGAGCGAACGTTGCCCAGTAACACAGTGGCACTGGTAGCCTCCGTCGGCCCAGAGCCCCAAACTGGTACAGTCACAAAAGTCACAAACACAATGGTTTTTACAAGCATGATCTGAAGTTTTTCTCCTGGATTAATTAGAAAGGGCACACAGCAGTCACACATTGCTGACAGTCCTAATGGACGGACTATCTCTTACCTTACAGCGGCGAGAAGGAACCAGACCCCCAAAGCCGTCACCCTCCCAGTAACCCAGGTCGTGTCACTGCCAACCAGCTCAACCATCATCAACGGCAGCCGTATGTATGAAATAGTTGGCTTTGGATGGTGACTAACCTTACCATAATTGTACTATTTACTTTTAGAGTAGGCCTACTAAAGATAAATATATATCAGATGAAGGATCAGTCACAGCTCCGATGTACCATAAAACAGACTGATATGAATACAAATACTACACACTGACTGTGTGTGGTTAATGTGAAAGTGTATTTTCAAACTAATAGATGCTGCAAACCTAAACTTAAAAGCAAATGTTGTTAGTGCTTGTGTGTGTATGTGTGATTGGCTACGTGGCTGGGTGCAAATGCATATGAGTAAATATCAATGACTCTAGACTTCTTCTGGCTGGGAGGGATATTGAAGAAGCGTTTGGATTTGGAGTTCTACTCGTTCCATCTGGCTGGCTGCTCTCTTCTGTCCTTTGTTGATAGACGCCTTATCTGATGTACGGGCAGAGCCCCCTTCCATCTGGCTGGCTGTTGTCTTCAGTCTGCTGCTGCCGAGGGCGGGTTTCGCCCCGTCGCAGCTTGAAGATCACTTTAGGCCTCTGCAGCGTGCTCCATTTCTTTTCCAGGTCCTTTCTTTTTATTTATGTATTTTTTTTACTTCCAATCTTTTAATTTCTTTCTTTGTTATGTTGTTCAGCTGCTTCTCTGTCAGTGGGCAGGAAATGTGGCCAGGCACCTGACTGGCACTGCCTTCCACATGCTGCACAGCACTCTGGGACACGACTGGACACTGTGAGGCCCGCTGGGATAGCTTAGGACATGACACAGCCATCTGAGATGAGCCTAGACAACCAACCTTCCTCAGGATCATCCCGATTTCATTGGGGTTGATGGGGTCAACAAGCAGGACTCATATAGGACTTTAGCCTTTTGGGGCTTTGACGGGTGGTGCAGTTCACCAGTAGCCAAGAGATGGAGCTGTGACTAGGCTTTTGCCCTTGGAGACCAGCGATTTTGACATGTAGGCCACTGTCACGTTGGACCCAGTGATTCACCTCTGACTTAGATATATGAAATGTGGGGAAAATGCTGATTTCAGTTTACAAGCAGAATTTAAACTATTTCTTATAGCTACAATACATACTGTTTGCTTGACATAGAAAGACTGTGAGGACTTGTGGGTTATACCTAATGAACATTAGAACATATTTTAACAGAATGGCTTTCAGGCCAAGCTAGCCTACTTTAACATAACCTTGGGGTAGCACTTTAAAATAAACAATGTCAAATACTGAAAAAAAGAGATGCTAGAACAAAACTTCCCAATGAAAGAGGGCAACAGGGAAGCGTGTATATTCTACTTCTAAATGCCTTATAAATGAACAATTACTGTATTATTGTAAACAAAATAAGCTATCTGTTTCAGATATCGTGTAATTGAATAATTTGCATATAATACTATATAGCTGGGGTGGCAGGTAGCCTAGTGGTTAAGAGCGTTGGGCCAGTAACCGAATCCCAGAGCCGACTAGGTGAAAAATTTGTCGATGTGCCCTTGTGCAAGGCACTTAACCCTAATTGCTCCTGTATTTCGCTCTGGATAAGAGTGTCTGCTAAATTACTAAAATGTAAATGTAAGACCATTAAATTGAGAAATGGTTTTTGCATCAGTGTGTTCTTTCATTTCCAAATTTGTAACAACCTCAATAAATAATTTGTTTTAGCTGTTGGGTTCATGTATTATCTAAATATTTATCATCATGACAGTCCCCCAAAAATGAGAAATGGAAAGGAGAAATGTTCCCCTGTGGACGTCGAGATGCTGCTGGACATGGTGTTGATGAATCAGTAGAGGGCAGTCTTCCTCTTGTCACCAGAGCAGTAGTATCAGACACATGAATGAACATTACAGATCAAGGAGTTTAGTCTAATATCAAAATACTGGACTAAGAGCATTTAGGGCATGTACACTCAAATGCTCCAACATTTATTGATGTGAAACAAAAACAATGTTCCAATCGAGGACGAAGATCTATTTTGGGTTGAAACATTGTCTTACTGCTGTATTTAAATAACGTTAGCCAGTATTTAAATCTGTTGATGAATTTGAGTCTGCAGGTCCTATCCAATTATTTGACTGCGAATTCTATCAAGCACCCACCTAATGAGATATCATGCGCATCCATTTACAGAATAGATTTGGCCTATATTATGACTATCTTGTGTTTGATGGTCCCTCACAGAGAGTACTGATGATGGAGTGATCATCAGCCACCACTGGGAGCAGGTTGGAGGTCCATCCATAGAGCTTGGAGCTTTCTCGGACACACAGATTCTCAACCTATCCAACCTTGCCCCTGGGGAGTACACGTTCAGGTATGGATAGGACCTCTGTGGCCTAAACTTAGGGTCCAAATCAATTTCATCCCAGTCAATTCAAGCCTGAAATTCAAATAGTGAATGAAATAAATAAATAAAATAGTTTGGGTATGCTGCTCTACCATGGAACAAAGGTCAGACTGCACTGATAGTTACAGTGCACGGTCTCTATTAATCATAGTTGGTGTTTAACAGGAATACAGGACCAAAGGTTTTCTGCCTTTAGATAGTTATATCTTCCCTATAAAAAACCTTAGCTGACATTCTTTTTAAATGAAGCCTCATGGAAACGTGACATAGATACTGTGTAAGCCATTACCATCAATGTTTCCCCCACCACTACAATACAAGCGTACAAGAGTAGCTGGATTCATCTTGATTTTTTCCAGGTTGACCATTACAGATTCTGCCGGGTTGTCAGACTCCACCACGGCTACAGTGAAGGTCCTTCAGTCAGTGGAGAATGACCAAATGCCCTACCCCAGCCATGTCACTCCCACCTCCAGCCCTGGCCTTGCTGCTACCCTGGCCCACAGGCAGGATGACCCTACTGCAACTACCTCCTCTGTCAGTGCCTCTGTCACTCAGAAGACAGGTAAATGACATAAAGACAGTATTAAGATTATAACAGAGTATCAGATATGTTCTACAACATTGGATTGTCCTCAGGCAGTTTACTTCAGGCATTCCTTTACCTTAGTCCACCTAGTAGTAAACCCAAGGGTACCAAAACATGAATAGGACATGTTTCAAGAAATTACCTGTTTTGCTCTGTCCCATAGAGATCAAAAGCACCCCCATAGCTGAGGTCAAGGAGTCAAACGGAGCCCCTGTGGCTATAGTGGGTCCTAACAGGCAGCTGACCCTCCCAGTGATCAGCGTCACCTTGGACGGAAGCAGCAGCACCGATGACCACGCCGTCACCAGCTACCACTGGGACACCATCAGGTACCAACGCTGTTCATATAGGTCAAAGGTTGAGTCCAGAAAAGTCTATAAAGATATGAAGAACAAGCTGAAGAGCCTTCTCACAATGTCATGTTCTGTGTTGTTTTGTAGAGGTCCTCCAGGGTCAAGGACAGAGGGTGTGGACAAGCCCATAGCCATAGTAACGGGCCTCAGAGCGGGCCGCTATACATTTAGTCTGACTGTGAGTGACCAGGAAGGGCTGAAAGACAAGGCCTTGCTCACAGTCAGGGTTCAAGAGGGTAAGAAAACATAGGTTGGCATTTATTGGGATGACTCATGTACTGGAGGCAGCTCTGCAGAGTGGTCCCTAGCTGGCACAGCCACAGAGCAATAAAATGTGATTTTAAACCTTAACCACACTGCTAACCCTAATGCCTAACCCTAACAATAATTCATGACAAACATCAACCTGCTAAGAAAACACACAATGCTTCAAACACAGCAAAACTGTTCAAAACAAGATGAGACATCATCACCCAGGCTGGTTGAACATGATGGTATTCATCTACAGCCTGTCCATCCTCCCTCAGCCAGAAGCCTTCCACCTGTAGCACATGCCAGCGGCAGCCACACCCTCACCCTGCCCAACAACTCCCTGGTGCTCAGAGGCTCAGTGAGGGATGGTGACCCAGCCAAGGTGCACTTCCTCTGGGTCCGAGACAGTCAAAGCCCTGCTGCTGGGGTGAGTGAGAGGAATCTTGATACTTAGGTATATGGTAAATATAGTTTGAACTTGTAATATGCTGTTAGCTAAACTGGTAGGAAGTAGGAACTACTTTAAGGTAGGAACTAGTCTGTCCTGTCGTTCCCCCAGGACGTGCTGTATGGTTCAGAGCAGCAGGCCTCCCTGTACCTGGCCAACTTGGTGGAGGGGACCTATCTGTTCCAGCTGCGTGTCACAGACACCCAGGGACGCAGCAGCACCGCCACAGCCACCGTGGAAGTGCAGCCAGGTAGATGTGTGTGTGTTCTCAGACTGTGTTTCCCCATCTCACAGCAGACGGGGCAAACAAGTATGTCGTCCTCTCAGGACCGATGAATGAACATAGCTCACCACAGTTGCTCTCTCCATCGCCAAAGAACCGGCGAATGAGGTTCTCTGTCCAAAAGGGGTCACAGACACACTCCTTGGTGATTGGGTCCCACGGCCCGAGCAGCGGAGCAAGCACACTGTGTGGGGGGTGGGATGAACACCAATACACAAACAGGATCAGCATACACCACAGCAGAGGACAAAGACAGACCATGACGAGCATTAGGAGGAAGAGCTGAACGGCACGTACAGCATATGTGTGTTCTGTCAGAGTGTGTATGTTCTCAGACAGTGTGTGTGTCCACAGACCCTGGTGGTCGTGAGGAGGTGGAGGTGGAGATGTTGGTGGCGCTGGCCCAGGTGAGTGTGTCACAGAAGGACACAGTGCTCAGACAGTTGGCCGCACTGCTCCACGTACTGGACAATGACATCCACCTCAGGGGCCTATGGGGACACTCAGATATCAGGTACTGCCCAACGCAGCAAACACATACAAAGCACACGTTTTTTTTTACACATTGTTCATGTGTATTCTGTGTGTGTTTGTGTGTGTGTAGCACAGTGCTGAGGTTCTCAGTGCAGGGCCCTGAGGGGCCAGTCCTTAGTCCTAAACTGGCCAGTGTGCTGCGTGGTCAGCTGCTAAGGGAGAAGATTGACTATCTGCTCTTCAGAGTCCGTCGAGTGGATACAGTCAGTGAGTACCACAACACAGAACACCACATCTTACCTTATCTTACCATATTATATCAAAGCCTGTTACAATGTTATAACAACATTATAGACCATATTTGATTATATTACATGAGAGGTTAAATTAGACTAGATGACATCTCATCACTTGGTGACTAAGAAAGCTGTCTGTCTTTGTCCTCTGCTGTGGTGTATGCTGATCCTGTTTGTGTATTGGTGTTCATCCCACCCCCCACACAGTGTGCTTGCTCCGCTGCTCGGGCCGTGGGACGTGTAACCCAATCACCAAGGAGTGTGTCTGTGACCCCTTTTGGACAGAGAACCTCATTCGCCGGTTCTTTGGCGATGGAGAGAGCAACTGTGGTGAGCTATGTTCATTCATCGGTCCTGAGAGGACGACATACTTGTTTGCCCCGTCTGCTGTGAGATGCTACATTCACAGTGCCAGTCCTTTCTCTATTCTGTTTGGCAGAGTGGCGGGTTCTCTACTTCATCCTGTCCTTCTTCATGGTCATTGTCTTCATCGTGACAGTCACCTGGACGTGTGTCTACTGTTGCAAAAGGTGACCTTTCCTTTCTTGTTCAGACACACAGCAATGTCCTATATAGATTTTATGATTAGCTGTTTGTTAAAGGCCCAGTGCAGTGAAACATGTGATTTCCTGTGTTTTATTTATATATATATATATATATGTGTATATACACTGCTCAAAAAAATAAAGGGAACACTTAAACAACACATCCTAGATCTGAATGAAATAAATAAGTTTATTAAATACTTTTTCCTTTACATAGTTGAATGTGCTGACAACAAAATCACACAAAAAGAATCAATGTAAATCCAATTTATCAACCCATGGAGGTCTGGATTTGGAGTCACACTCAAAATTAAAGTGGAAAACCACACTACAGGCTGATCCAACTTTGATGTAATGTCCTTAAAACAAGTCAAAATGAGGCTCAGTAGTGTGTGTGGCCTCCACGTGCCTGTATGACCTCCCTACAACGCCTGGGCATGCTCCTGATGAGGTGGCGGATGGTCTCCTGAGGGATCTCCTCCCAGACCTGGACTAAAGCATCCGCCAACTCCTGGACAGTCTGTGGTGCAACGTGGCGTTGGTGGATGGAGCGAGACATGATGTCCCAGATGTGCTCAATTGGATTCAGGTCTGGGGAACGGGCGGGCCAGTCCATAGCATCAATGCCTTCCTCTTGCAGGTACTGCTGACACACTCCAGCCACATGAGGTCTAGCATTGTCTTGCATTAGGAGGAACCCAGGGCCAACCGCACCAGCATATGGTCTCACAAGGGGTCTGAGGATCTCATCTCGGTACCTAATGGCAGTCAGGCTACCTCTGGCGAACACATGGAGGGCTGTGCGGCCCCCCAAAGAAATGCCACCCCACACCATGACTGACCCACTGCCAAACCGGTCATGCTGGAGGATGTTGCAGGCAGCAGAACGTTCTCCACGGCATCTCCAGACTCTGTCACGTCTGTCACGTGCTCAGTGTGAACCTGCTTTCATCTGTGAAGAGCACAGGGCGCCAGTGGCGAATTTGCCAATCTTGGTGTTCTCTGGCAAATGCCAAATGTCCTGCATGGTGTTGGGCTGTAAGCACAACCCCCACCTGTGGACGTCGGGCCCTCATACCACCCTCATGGAGTCTGTTTCTGACCATTGAGCAGACATATGCACATTTGTGGCCTGCTGGAGGTCATTTTGCAGGGCTCTGGCAGTGCTCCTCCTGCTCCTCCTTGCACAAAGGTGGAGGTAGTGGTCCTGCTGCTGGGTTGTTGCCCTCCTACGGCCTCCTCCACGTCTCCTGATGTACTGGCCTGTCTCCTGGTAGCGCCTCCATGCTCTGGACACTACGCTGACAGACACAGCAAACCTTCTTACCACAGCTCGCATTGATGTGCCATCCTGGATGAGCTGTACTACCTGAGCCACTTGTGTGGGTTGTAGACTCCGTCTCATGCTACCACTAAAGTGAAAGCACCGCCAGCATTCAAAAGTGACCAAAACATCAGCCAGGAAGCATAGGAACTGAGAAGTGGTCTGTGGTCTCCACCTGCACAACCACTCCTTTATTGGGGGTGTCTTGCTTATTGCCTATAATTTCCACCTGTTGTCTATTCCATTTGCACAACAGCATGTGAAATGTATTGTCAATCAGTGTTGCTTCCTAAGTGGACAGTTTGATTTCACAGAAGTGTGATTGACTTGGAGTTACATTGTGTTGTTTAAGTGTTCCCTTTATTTTTTTGAGCAGTATATATAGTACCAGTCAAAAGTTTGGACACACCTACTCATTCAAGGGTTTTCTTTATTTTTACTATTTTCTACATTGTAGAATAATAGTGAAGACATCAAAACTATGAAATAACACATATGGAATCATGTAGTAACCAAAAAAGTGTTTAATAAATCAAAATATATTTTCAGAGATTCTTCAAAGTAGCCACTCTTTGCCTTGATTACAGCTTTGCACACTCTCGGCATTCTCTCAACCAGCTTCACCTGGATTGCTTTTCCAACAGTCTTGAAGGAGTTCCCACATATGCTGAGCACTTGTTGACTGCTTTTACTTCACTCTGCGGTCCAACTCATCCCAAACCATCTCAATTTGGTTGCGGTCGGGTGATTGTGGAGGCCAGGTCATCTGATGCAGCACTCCATCACTCTCCGTCTTGGTCAAATAGCCCTTACACAGCCTGGAGGTGTGTTGGGTCATTGTCCTGTTGAAAAACAAATGATAGTCCCACTAAGTGCAAACCAGATGGAATGGCGAATCGCTGCAGAATGCTGTGGTAGCCATGCTGGTTAAGTGTGCCTTGAATTAGAAATAAATCACAGACAGTGTCCCCAGCAAAGCACCCCCACACCATCACACCTCCTCCTCCATGCTTCACGGTGGGAACCACACATGCGGAGATCATCTGTTCACCTACTCTGCGTCTCACAAAGACACAGCAGTTGGAAACAAAATCTCAAATTTGGACTCATCAGACACAAGGACAGATTTCCACTGGTCTAATGTCCATTGCTTGTTTTTTATTTTTATTTTTTATTTCACCTTTATTTAACCAGGTAGGCCAGTTGAGAAGTTTTCATTAACAACTGTGACCTGGCCAAGATAAAGCAAAGCAGTGTGACAAAAACAACAGTTACATAAATAAACGTACAGTCAATAACACAATAGAACAATCTATGTACAGTGTGTGCAAATGTAGAAGATTAGGGAGGTAAGGCAATAAATAGGCCATAGAGGCGAAATAATTACTTAGCATTAGCATTACTTAGCATTATTTAGCATTAACACTGGAGTGATAGATGTGCAGATGATGATGTGCAAGTAGAGATACTGGGGTGCAAAAGAGCAAGAAGATAAATAGCAATATGGGGATGAGGTAGTTGGGTGTGCTATGTACAGATTGGCTGTGTACAGGTACAGTCAATAATCGGTAAGCTGCTCTGACAGCTGATGCTTAAAGTTAGAGAGGGAGATATAAGTCTCCAGCTTCAGTGATTTTTGCAATTCGTTACAGTCATTGGCAGCAGAGAACTGTAAGGAAAGGCGGCCAAAGGAAGTGTTGGCTTTGGGGATGTGTGTGCTACGGGTGAATGTTGCTATGGTGACCAGTGAGCTGAGATAAGGCGGGGCTTTACCTAGCAAAGACTTATAAATGACCTTGAGCCAGTGGGGTTGGCGACAAATATGTAGCGAGGGCCAGCCAACGAGAGCATACAGGTCGCAGGGGTGGGTAGTATATGGGGCTTTGGTGACAAAACGGATGGCACTGTGATAGACTACATCCAGTTTGCTGAGTAGAGTGTTGGAAACTATTTTGTAAATGACATCGCCAAAGTCAAGGATTGGTAGGATAGTCAGTTTTACGAGGCTATTTTTGGCAGCATGAGTGGAGGCTTTGTTGTGAAATAGGAAGCGGATTCTAGATTTAATTTTGGATTGGAGATGCTTAATGTGAGTCTGGAAGGAGAGTTTACAGTCTAACCAGACACCTAATATTTGTAGTTGTCCACATATTCTAAGTTAGAACCATCCCGAGTAGTGATGCTAGTTGGGCGGGCGGGTAGCAATCGGTTGAAGAGCATGCATTTAGTTTTACTAGCATTTAAAAGCAGTTGGAGGCCACGGAAGGAGTGTTGTATGGCATTGAAGCTCATTTAGAGGTTTGTAAACACAGTGTCCAAAGAAGGGCGAGATGTATACAGAATGGTGTCGTCTGCGTAGAGGTGGATCAGAGAATCACCAGCAGCAAGAGCGACATCATTGATATATACAGAGAAAAGAGTCGGCCTGAGAATTGAACCCTGTTGTACCCCCATAGAGACTGCCAGAGGTTCGAACAACAGGCCCTCCGATTTGACACACTGAACTCTATCTGAGAAGTAGTTGGTGAACCAGGCGAGGCAGTCATATGAGAAACCAAGGCTATTGAGTCTGCCGATAAGAATGTGGTGATTGACAGAGTCGAAAGCCATGGCCAGGTCGATGAAGACGGCTGCACAGTACTGTCTTTTATCGATGCCGATTATGATATCGTTTAGGACCTTGAGCGTGGCTGAGGTGCACCCATGACCAGCTAGGGAACCAGATTGCATAGTAGAGAAGGTACGGTGGGATTCGAAATGGTCGGTGATCTGTTTGTTAACTTGGATTATGGAGGCTTCCGATGTTAACATGCTTGAAACCAAGGCTTTTACGGTTACAGAAGTCAACAAATGAGAGCGCAAATGAGAGCGCCTGGGGAATGGGAGTGGTGCTGGGGGCTGCAGGGCCTGGGTTAACCTTTACATCACCAGAGGAACAGAGGAGGAGTAGGATGAAGGCACGGCTAAAGGCTATAAGAACTGGTCATCCAGTGCATTCAGAACAGAGAGTGAAAGGAGCAGATTTCTGGGCGTGGAAGAATAGATTCAAGACATAATGTTTTGACAAGGGTATGGTAGGATGTGAGTACAGTGGATGTAAACCTAGGCATTGAGTGACAATGAGAGAGGTTTTGTCTCTAGAGGCACCTGTTAAGCCAGGTGAGGTCACCGCATGTGTGGGGGGTGGGACAAAAGGGCTATCTAAGGCATATTGGGCAGGGCTGGGGGCTCTACAGTGAAATAGGACAATCACTAACCAAAACAGCAATAGACAGGGTATATTGACATTAGGGAGAGGCATGTGTAGCCGAGTGATCATAGGGCCCAATGCGTAGCAATAGGTGAGTCAGGGAGCCGATTCAGTAGTCGCTACTACTCTAGGCGAGCTGGAGACACGGCGATTCAGACAGCTAGCGGGCCGGGGCTAGCAGATGGGCCTTCAGCGACGTCGCAATGGAAGAGCCTGTTGAAACCACCTCGGACGATTACATCGGCAGACCAGTCGTGATGGATTGGCGGGGCTCCGTGTCAGCAGTAAAGGGTCCAGGCCAATTGGCAAAAGCGGTATTGTAGCTCAAGAATTAGCTGGTGGATCTCTTCGGCAAGCCGGGAGATGGGCCTAGCTCAAGGCTAACTGGTGCTTGCTTTGGGACAGAGACGTTAGCCAGGAGTAGCCACTCGGATTGCAACTAGCTAGCTGCGATGATCCGGTGTAAAGGTTCAGAGCTTGCAGTAGGAATCCGGAGATGTGGTACAGAAAAAGCAGTCCAATATGCTCTGGGTTGATATTGCACTGTACAGACTGGCAGGTATTGACCGAGCTGAGGCTGGCTGATGTCCGAGTTAACGGTGAAGACCGCTAGCAGTGGCTAACTGACTACTAGCTAGTAGCTAGTTAGCTGGCTAACTTCTGATGGGGGTTCCGGTTCTAAAGTATAAAAATAGCAGATCCGTACCACATTGGGTGAGGCGGGTTGCAGGAGAGTATATTCAGTCCGCAGATGGAAAGTGAGATTAAAATATATACTAAATATATACAAGAGAAAACAATATATAAAACTATGTTTACACGGGATGGGACAAGAGAAAACACAAGCCCAACTGCTACGCCATCTTGGAAAATCAAGGTGTGTCCAATACCATGTTTCTTGGCCCAAGCAAGTCTCTTTTTCTTATTGGTGTCCTTTAGTAGTGGTTTCTTTGCAGCAATTTGACCACGAAGGCCTGATTCACACAGTCTCCTCTGAACAGTTGATGTTAAAATGTGTCTGTTACTTGAACTCTGTGACGCATTTATTTGGGCTGAAATTTCTGAGGCTGGTAACTCTAATGAACTTATCCTCTGCAGCAGAGGTAACTCTGGGTCTTCTTTTCCTGTGGTGGTCCTCATGAGAGCCAGTTTCATCAAACCGTTTGATGGTTTTTGTGACTGCACTTGATGAAACTTTCAAAGTTCTTGAAATTTTCCAGATTGACTTAATGTCTTAAAGTAATGATGGACTGTCGTTTCTCTTTGCTTATTTGAGCTGTTCTTGCCATAATATGGACTTGGTATTTTACCAAATATGGCTATCTTCTGTATACCACCCTTACCTTGTCACAACACAACTGATTGGCTCAAACGCATTAAGAAGTTAAGAAATTCCACAAACTAACTTTGAACAAGGCACACCTGTTAATTGAAATGCATTCCAGGTGACTACCTCATGAAGCTGATTCAAGAGTGTGCAAAGCTGTCATCAAGCAAAGGGTGGCTACTTTGAAGAATCTGAAATATATTTTGATTTATATTGATATTGAGATTTTTGTTTCCAACTGCTGTGTCTTTGTGAGGCGCAGAGTAGGTGAACGGATGATCTCCGCATGTGTGGTTCCCACCGTGAAGCATGGAGGAGGAGGTGTGATGGTGTGGGGGTGCTTTGCTGGGGACACTGTCTGTGATTTATTTCTAATTCAAGGCACACTTAACCAGCATGGCTACCACAGCATTCTGCAGCGATACGCCATTCCATCTGGTTTGCACTCAGTCCCACTATCATTTGTTTTTCAACAGGACAATGACCCGACACACCTCCAGGCCGTGTAAGGGCTATTTGACCAAGACGACGAGTGATGGAGTGCTGCATCAGATGACCTGGTCTCCACAATCACCCGACCTCAACCAAATTGAGATGGTTTGGGATGAGTTGGACCGCAGAATGAAGTAAAAGCAGCCAACAAGTGCTCAGCATATGTGGGAACTCCTTCAAGACTGTTGGAAAAGCAATCCAGGTGAAGCTGGTTGAGAGAATGCCGAGAGTGTGCAAAGGCAAAGAGTGGCTACTTTGAAGAATCTCAAATTGAAAATATATTTTGATTTGTTTAACACTTTTTTGGTTACTACATGATTCCATATGTGTTATTTCACAGTTTTGCTGTCTTCACTATTATTCTACAATGTATAAAATAGTAAAAATAAAGAAAAACCCTTGAATAAGTAGGCGTGTCCAAACTTTTGACTGGTACTGTATATATACAGTATATCCACACTGAGGTTGGAATAATACTGTGAAATTGTGAAAATTATGATAATGCCATTTTAGTGTAAGAGCTGTTTGAAAAGACTGCCTGAAATTTCTGCCTGTTTTGGTTGGATGGGGTTTCGGCCTGCCTGGTGACATCACCTGGTGGTAAATTAGTTAATAGACCAATAAGAAAGAGAGCTCCAAACCTCTCTGCCAATAACAGTGAGTTTTCAGTTTTCTCCTCCCCAGTTAGAAAATCTTGCTTGAGAAATGGCTATTAGCTAAGAAGCTATTTTTGTATCTTTTAGACTATTTGAATTGAAAACGATCACAGTAAGGTACTTGTTACCTGGAAATGATTTGATATTGAGATTTCGTTTAAAGGCTGCATTGGAATTTTAGTAGAAATGTGTTTTGTTTAGGAGGAGGCGCACTAAGGTCGGGAAGAAAACCAAGTACACTATACTGGACAACATGGACGAACAGGAGAAAATGGAGCTGAGGCCCAAATACAGTAAGTGTCTTATTTTTCATTCAACACATTTCAAACATTTCCTGTGTTTGGTGACCCTGCCATGATCTACCCGGTCTGTCCCCATCTCAGACATCAAACACAGGAGCACAGAGCACAACTCCAGCCTCATGATGTCCGAGTCAGAGCTGGACAGTGATCAGGACACCATCTTCAGCCGAGACCGACCGGTCCGGAGCAGAAACCGGACCAATGCTCAGGCTGCCCGCAACGGGAACACCTACGGATGAGCAGGAATGCACAGAACTGGGGTGGTTATTGTACAATATGAGTGAAACCCACTCTTGGGATTATGGCCGGGGTGCACAGCTCGAGTGCCATAGTGTCTGCTTGTTTTCGGTCTCGTCTTCTATTCAAATACTGGTTTCGACCAGATGTGTACTTTCTATGACATTCATTGGACAACTCAGCACCAGGGAGATGTGAAAATCCAAAGGCCGTAGGCAACTAGAGTTGGGCATCCCTGAATTCTGGGAACTAACAGTTGCATTGAGTTTACATGCATACAGACTGTTTGAATAATTCGACACTAAGGATGAAGGTGCTCTTTGTGAGAAAGAAGCACAATGAGGTTCTGTGGCCTCACATACTTCTACAGATAACCAGATTGGTGAATGTACATACAACTATGCATACTAGTCTACCGACTACTACTGACCTTTAACTTTGCCTTGTTATCCAATAATGTTTTTTTACTGTCATTATTTTATAGGAAATGGAGACAAGCCCAACCCTGGTTGAGCATCTGACACCTCTCCTGTAAATGATTTGACAAATTGGATTTGTCAAAATGGCTTGATGGAAAAGTCTCATAATTCTTATGTTTAGTACCCAAAGTCCATCTTGTGATGCTACTCGTGAATCATTTAATCAGAATTTAACTCAATTTATGTGATCTCTCTCTGAGTGTCTTGGACTTTGACACAATACAACACAGCATTTTATTGTATTTGAACTACTGTTTTGAGTTAGCACACTTGTCCTCCAAACTAGTTGTATAGTTTTGGTATCTTCCTCCTTTTAAAGCTTCTTTATGCTAAATAAGCATAATGGGTCTTATAAATGGGTCCGAAGAAACATAACCAGGCATTTCATGGGACAAGCCATAAAGGTGCCAAAATGCACTATAAGCCTGTGGCTAACAGAGACCCTATTATATCCAAGTACTTGGTAATGCATCCTTTCGTCCTGCCCTTTGTAAGATCTATTATCTAACTTGAACATGGTGGGTAACATACTTTCAATCATTAATTCCTTTGCGTAATGATGGATTCCCCCTCCCCCCTCCAGTGTCAGAGAATGTCTGATTACATGAGTATAGTGCAAAATAATTAGGACACAGTTTAAGGGTTAAGAAGAGGACAGATGAAATTGATCATTAACATTACTTTACAGGACAGGTAGCCATTGATGGAATGGATCAAATACTTGACATTAAAGCAACATAAGCATGTCCAATGGTTGCTTTACATTTTCTTTTTCCCCGTAAGGGACTGGGGAGATATTTCCCCAATATGGACAGAAACACTAACTGCCATGTTATATTCATGGATTTTTCCCATTACACCACACAATTTTTGGTATTTGCTTTGTTTACTAATTACAGCTACCAATGTTTTTACAGATAATATTGCCAAAATTAAACAAATGCATCAAATCAATGAACAGTGTTCTGAATTCTGTCATTTTCTTTCCTGTCCAAAATGAGTAGTAAGATGTAAGGCAGTTTTTCCCAACCCCGGTCCTCCGGTTCCCTCGACAGCACAGCGTTTCCCAATCCCGGTCCTCCAGTTCCCTCGACAGCACAGCGTTTCCCAACCCCGGTCCTCCAGTTCCCTCGACAGCACAGCGTTTCCCAACCCCGGTCCTCCAGGTTCCCTCGACAGCACAGCGTTTCCCAAACCCGGTCCTCCAGGTTCCCTCGACAGCACAGCGTTTCCCAACCCCGGTCCTCCGGTTCCCTCGACAGCACAGCGTTTCCCAACCCCGGTCCTCCGGTTCCCTCGGCAGCACAGCGTTTCCCAACCCCGGTCCTCCGGTCCCCTCGGCAGCACAGCGTTTCCCAACCCCGGTCCTCCGGTCCCCTCGGCAGCACAGCGTTTCCCAACCCCGGTCCTCCGGTTCCCTCGGCAGCACAGCGTTTCCCAACCCCGGTCCTCCGGTTCCCTCGGCAGCACAGCGTTTCCCAACCCCGGTCCTCCGGTTCCCTCGGCAGCACAGCGTTTCCCAACCCCGGTCCTCCGGTTCCCTCGGCAGCACAGCGTTTCCCAACCCCGGTCCTCCGGTTCCCTCGGCAGCACAGCGTTTCCCAACCCCGGTCCTCCGGTTCCCTCGGCAGCACAGAGTTTCCCAAGCCCAGTCCTCCAGTACCTCCACAGCACAGTGTTTCCCAACCCTGGTCCTCCAGTTCCCTCCACAGCACAGCGTTTCCCAACCCCGGTCCTCCGGTTCCCTCCACAGCACAGCGTTTCTCAACCCCGGATCTCCAGTTCCCTCGGCAGCACAGTGTTTCCCAACCCCGGTCCTCCAGTACCTCCACAGCACAGTGTTTCCCAACCCCGGTCCTCCGGTTCCCTCGGCAGCACAGTGTTTCCCAACCCCGGTCCTCCGGTTCCCTCCACAGCACAGCGTTTCTCAACCCCGGATCTCCAGTTCCCTCCACAGCACAGCGTTTCCCAACCCCGGTCCTCCGGTTCCCTCCACAGCACAGCGTTTCTCAACCCCGGATCTCCAGTTCCCTCGGCAGCACAGTGTTTCCCAACCCCGGTCCTCCGGTTCCCTCCACAGCACAGCGTTTCCCAACCCCGGTCCTCCAGTACCTCCACAGCACAGTGTTTCCCAACCCCGGTCCTCCGGTTCCCTCGGCAGCACAGTGTTTCCCAACCCTGGTCCTCCAGTACCTCCACAGCACACATTTTTATTCCAACGCTGGACAAGCATACCTGATTCAACTTCTCAACTAATCATCAAGCCCTCAATGTGTTGAATGAGGTTTGTCCAAGGCTACAACAAGTGTGTACTGTTGGGTGTACTCGAGGACCAGGGTTGGTAAACACTGATCTAACGTAAATCAATTGATATTGTTTGACAAACAACAAAGTAACACAGTCATTTATTTTACATTTTCTGAAGTACTCCATTAATATTTACAATAGTTAGAAATATTTTTTTTACAATGAGTGTCACAACCAGAAAACAGAATTGGTAACATTCAAACAGCACTTAGGGGACAATGTTTGGCAAGAGACATTACTTCAGTTTCAGAGAACACTATAACATCTAGATTGCAGGTTCAGATACAGCACATAGGTGGTACAGACTGTCTGAATAGCAACGGCAGCTCTACTGTATAATATATTGTACGTGGGAAGACTAGTTACCAACGACAACATAACCTGTACTAATGTGGTGGCATGGTCTACAATAGTTTAGTAGTTTGTTAGGACAGTTAAAAAAAGATATTTACAGAGGATGTTACACAGTACATTTGATTCTAACTGCTTAGCCCAACAAGGCTATTCCTCAATGGTTACCAAAATAGTGTCATTCATAATTTCACCACACTATTATCAAGTGACATATCTAATACAGCTGGCATTTGGATACAGCCAAGCTCCCTTTTCTAGAAAATAGCCGAATTATAAATAATCTTCCTATTAAAAACAGATTAAGTCTCTTGTGCGTATTAATAATCTCACTATTTGCAATTGATGTGCTTATTAAATCTACCCAACTCTATGCTAGGCTTCAAGTTATATAGTGCTTCTCATTAAAGGGCCCAATCCTACATTGAGAACACACGTTTGTTCATTTGTATCTCAACATATAATTCAGCCCTAAAGGTCCAGATCGTTATGGGATCCCACAGGTTGGAGACATCTACGGGGTTATGTCCAAATACTATTGTGGCTTCCTATCCTCTTTTTTAAGGGGCTACCCTTAAAAAGTTCCAATGCAGCCGTTTTTATCTCAAAATCAAAATAATATCTTGGTAACAAGTAAGTACCTTACTGTGATTTTGAACATTTTCATTGAAAACAAAAGGAACAAAAATAGCTTCTGAGCAATGAGCAATTTCTCAAACAAGAATTTTGCTAAGATTGGCTGGGAGTGGCCTGAGTGAGGGGAAAACTGAAAATGAGTGGTTATTGGCAGAGAGGTTTGGAACTCTTTCTTATTGGTCTATTAACCAATTTACCATCTGGTGATGTCACCAGGCAGGCAAAAACTTCAGGCGGTCTTTCCAAACAGCTCTTAAACTAAAAAGGGCATGATCACCTTTTTCACAATATTCTTTCAACCTCAGTGTGGAAATATATTAAAAAAAACAGGAAATTCATGTTTTAGACTGCACTAGGTCTTTAACTCTCCTTTTAACTAACCTGGATAACTGGTTTGTCACCATATTGCTTTCCCTTCACCAGTTCTTATAGACCAGTGGTCAGAGAGGACAAGGAGAAGAAACCATGTAGAGCACGGAACATGGATTTCTCGGCAGAGTGATGAAGGCTCTCAATGAGGATCAGAATCACAATAATTTGTGAAGGAATCATATTTGATGATTGTTATCCATTGTTGTTATGTTAAATATGAGTAAGTAACTGTTACTAGAGCCTAAGAATCCTCCTTTTTCCCCAAAATCACCGCTTCCTACTTGGGGAAGTCCAGGAGTTGGGGGGGGGGGTGTAGTGTTCCCTCAGGGGGTTAGCCCTCCAAAGCACATGTACTTGACGTCCAGGTACTCCTCGATGCCATACTTGGAGCCCTCACGGCCCAGGCCTGATTGTTTGACCCCGCCGAAGGAGGCCTCTGGGGTGGAGAGGAGACCCTCGTTCACCCCCACCATGCCTACCTCCAGATTCTCCGCCACCCGCCAGATCTGACTGACGTCCTGGGAGAAGAAGTACCCTGGGGAGAGCAGAGCGTAGTTGAATGAAACTCATCAACTCAGATTTTGAGATAGACTTTCTATTGACATGAAATAGAGTAATAGAATCAGTAAATCAGACTGGCTCTGTCAAATAATTATTATTATAGGTTTGAGGGGTTTTCAGACATGACAGCAAGGTGCATACAAAGTGTTTAGCTTACCTGCTAAACCCACATGAGATGCATTAGCAATGGCAAGTGCTTCCGCCTCTGTGCTAAACCTGTCATAAGGAAGAGACAAACAACTTGAGCTAGCTTCCATTTTAGCTTCCATTTTAGCATCCATCCACTCTTCAGTTGTGATTGAGTTGTCTGATCTCTCCTAGCGCCACTGACCTGATGACTGGCAGGAGAGGACCGAAGGTTTCCTCTCTGGTACACAGCATGTCTGTGGTGACATCAGCCAGCAGAGTGGGCTGATGGAACGAGCCGTCAAGACGCTTTCCCCCCCTTAGCACCTTGGCCCCCCGCGACACTGCATCCATTACCTGGTGCTCCACCTGGGAGAGATATAGGATTTAAGGTTGTGTAACATATCAGAATATAAACAATATCATGCAGATAAGTTACAGTATAGTTATAATACAAACACCCACTTGACATAAGGAACCAGGTTACCTTCTCAGAGGCACGGACATTGATGAGAGGTCCCTGGGTGGTGTTTGGGTCAGAGCCATGGCCCAGACGGAGCTCTGCGTCCATGGCCTTCCCCAACTTCTCTATGAAGCGATCGTGGATCCTACTCTGGACCAGGAAGCGGTTGGAGCAGACACATGTCTACGGGGGTCAAAGGGCACATTGAGGGACATGGAGGTTAGGCCACGACTTAAGACACCCCGTTTTAGAATGACAAGCAACATTTCGATATGGTGCATTTCACAGTTTCCCCCAGTACAGTAGACACAAAATGATTTGTTTTGAGATAACTTCTATTTCAGTACCTGTCCTGAGTTCCTGAACTTCGAGTTCATGGCTCCCGCCACAGCCTTGTCCACATCCGCACTGTCAAACACAATGAAGGGGGCATGGCCACCCAGCTCCATTGAAACCCTCTTGACGGTGTCAGCGGCATGCTTCAAGAGAATCTGAGGATGAGCGAGGAGTTACCATGAAGATCACAGGCCTTTTCATGGAAAAATGATCCATCTACAAGATTTAAGACTAACATGAAATGTATATTGCATTTTCAGGATTGATTAAGCTAACTCTGAAGCCATTCTAGATCAGTGTCCATACCTTGCCAGTGGCAGTGGATCCAGTGAAGGAGACCTTCCCCACCAGGGGGTCTGTGCAGAGGACCGTCCCAACAGAGGGGGTCTTCTCTCTGGAGCAGGGAACCACGTTAAACACCCCCGCAGGGATCCCGGCCTGACTCGCCAGCTTTACACACACAAAAAGTAAACATATGAATTAGACAAATGAAGTGTCTCACTGTCGGGGACCCAGCCACAGTGAGTCTTGTTGTGGAAACGGAAGCACCGACCTCAGCAAGCGCCAGGGCAGAGAGGGGTGTGTCCTCGGCAGGTTTCACCACGACGGTGCAGCCCGCGGCCAGGGCAGCACCCGCTTTCCTGGTGATCATAGCACTGGGGAAGTTCCACTGTGGAGGGGGGAGGGGGAATAGGCTAGATTAGGTGTTCAGCAGGAAGTGAAAAGCATGACATAATTTTAGCTCTCCAGGACCTAAGTTGGACATCCCTGACATATAGTAGGTGGATGAAGCATTACAGCTCACCGGAGTGATGATGGAGGCCACACCCACAGGCTGTTTGAGCAGAAGGATCTTACGGTCCTTGGCAGCCGAGGGCACAACATCCCCGTAGACACGGCGCGCCTCCTCAGAGAACCATTCCAGGAAGCCAGCAGCGTAAGCAATCTCCCCCAGGGACTCCTTCATGGGCTTGCCCTAAGAGGTGCAGAACACACAAGTGGTTTACAACTCAGAACGAAATACAAATCATTACACGGACAGGGCAGCACCCCTGTTGCATCCAGCAAGACAATACTCACACACTCAAAGGTGATCAGCTTAGCAAGGTCCTCCTTGTTCAACGTCAACAGATCATACCATTTCCGTAGAAGGACGCTTCTTTCCTAAGGAAGAAAACAACATTAAATCAGATCATGGAATCAGTAAGTTGCATGATCCACAAGAATCTGGAGGACCCTGCCTGGTTTTACTAGCGCTCCCTGGAACTAGCAGCTCCTGATAACAGAGATGGAACTTGATGCAACAATGTGTGCTGTGTATTGAAAGTGTATGAGGTGTTGATGGTGAGTGGTGCCTCTGGCTGTTGCCTTTCCACTCACTCAGTCCCTCTCATGCCAAAGCATTGCTTCACATGCATGGCAGCAGATCATTTATTTGCAAGACGAAAATGGGACAGAGAGTCGGAAAGGGGGGGTAAAAAGAAGGGGAGGGGGTGTTTGTTGGCTGCATGGACAGAAAACCAGTACAATGAGGCCATCTTTACCAGATCAAAGACAAAACTGGAGTGAACAGGAATGTCCCCAAACTACAGTATAAGATGGAGTCAGATTTGATATTCTCTCAAGGCTGTGAGTGATGTACGTGTGATGTACGCTAAGTGATGTATTAATATGGCAGTGAGTGAGTTGGCTTAATAATTGCATAATCACTCACAGACATTAAAAAAAAACAGCCCTGCAACCTGGAGTGGTTACTTTGCGGGCCAAGTAGTTATTTGGCCAGGCTATTATAGAGCGTACACTACAGTACAGGCCCCAAAACAATGAGCCCTAGGGTATAGGCTATGATACTTGTAATAGATATGCAATTGTGCACTTTGACTGTCTCTATTAGGTTATTCTATTCTGCCTAACATGCATGCCAGTCACAATAGTTAGGGGAAGCAGCTGTCACACTGTTGATTTCATGCAGCTAGGAAATGTGGGGAAAGCGGTGGTACTGATGAAGATGGAAAAAAATATCAAGATGTTATTCACAGAATTGCGGATCGTCAACTGTCAAGTCAACGGTATTTCAGCATAATTAAAGTAGAGGCATACCTTCGCTGTGTGTTGCTTCCAGAAGTAGAATGCCTTGTAGGCTGCGTCGACAGCTAGTTTAGCTTCTGCTGGACCGCAGTCTGCGACTTTCGCAATCTGTTCCCCCGTCGCTGGGTCCAGCACTGGGAAGGTAGAGGGAGCGTTGATCCATTGCCCGTTCACATAGCCCTGCGTTCGGAGAAGCTGAGCGGAAATATCGAGGCTGTATTGCCGATGCATGACCAACGGTAGGCCGACCTGGCGGGGTAGACACCGACTTCTTAGGAGACAGAAACTACCCATAGCACGAGAATAGCTTTGTCCACAAGAGGTTTCAAGTGGAATGCTGTCTCGCTCTATCAGTCAAAGCAAAACTGCTGCAGTGACTGGTGAATTTCAATAAGGTTGTCGTCCGTGGATAGATACGAGTTTGAACCAGTCTTGAAGGCGGTCGCATTAAACACGTGATCATGCATGCGCACACACACAATACATTGCTGACTAAACCCTAACTCTTGTGCTCCATCGCTCAGAATAGATACAATGTAACACAAGTGTCATTATCGAAATCAACTAAATGTGCAGCTACATGTATTCTTCGTGTTGACTACAAGTGCTACAATACGTTACAATGCAAAGACCATATCTTAGATAATATGCTAGTTTTAGTTATGAAATAAGCGAATGTATCGATAGCTTGTTACAACGTCCATCTTTCCTATCGCCATTGATGTGTTTAGTTGGCCGATCCACACGCTTGGATATCTTCTCTTGCGTACAATAAGAGCCCGCAAACTATAACCAGCTTCCCTGAAATGTAGGCATGTGTATGTTGCATCATTAGTAATACATTAGTCTTAAGTCTATCAACGTTCAGTCACAAGCCGACTTTAAAGGCGAAGCTGACTAATCTATAAATCGCATTGTATTAACTACTCAATGGGCTTGTTCGACATTTCAGCAGACTGACGACTAATGATCTACAAATCACCTTGCATCATAAATAATGAGTCATTAATAGTCAGTCATAATTTACCAATGATACATTTAAGCAATACGGCTAGAGGGGGTGTGGTATATGGCCAATATACCGCAGCTAACAGCTGTTCTTACGCGCAACGAGGAGTGCCTGGACACAGTCCTTAGCCGTGGTATATTGGCAATATACCATAAACCACCGAGGTGCCTTATTGCTATTATAAACTGATTACCAACACAATTAGAGCAGTGAAAACAAACATATACGGTCTGATATACCACAGCTGTCAGCCAAATCAGCATTCAGGGATCGAACCACCCAGTTTATAGTACTGTTTTCATCCTCTTGAACACAGCCAATATTATTTAGTCCCTGCTATCCTGGATCCTTGGGACATCCCTCAGCCCCATTGAAGTTTAAATGTAAAATGGTTAGTAGGAACATCCCAAGGATTCCAGATAGTACTGACCAATATTGTTTGTAGCTCAGTCAGGCAGTCACAGTTTACATGACATTATGGTTTTGATGCGCAGTAACAGGGCCAATATCTTAACTGTTTACCACCTTAGTAATGAGTGTCTTTGCTTTAGAAAAACACTAGATAGACAATGGTTCGTTCAAAAAATCTGATGTAAATTTATATGCAGAACATTGGAAGACATTTTCATTCAATGACTGTTACTTTGTCAAAGGTACATTGACTAAAAGATCCAACTCTTCATTGAGCAAGGTAACAACTACATCAATCAGAATCCTGTACCACATACAGAGACAAAAAAAGGACTAAAACAGGATCTCATCAAAAGGGAATGATTAACAAAATGTACACATTTACATATAAAAACATGAAGTCTTATAAATGCAATCAAGGAATATATGTTTGAAGATTTGACCATGACAATAAATACTTTTCAAAACTCAATTGAACAGCTTGCCATGCAAAACAATTTCACACAAAATGCCTAGGGAGAATGGAAAAGGGGTGGATTTATTAGTCCAAAATGTTTTGCAACAGAAACAACATGCTTACTAAAAACAGAGTTTCTATTGGTCAAATTCCAGTAGGGCCCTCCCCTTTTGGTTCCTAGTGAATACACCCCAGCCTTGTTGCTATAAGGCTGTTTTATGTGCATCAAAACCACAGAGGGAAAGATTTGAAATCCTCCACAGAAGGCAAAGGCAGTGGATAGCTATAGTGAGGGCCCTTATTGCATTTTGACTGGTCAATTCAGGAAATGCATTTAAAAATCAACAGTGTGAATTCATGCATTGCCTGAGGACATGTTTCCATTTATAGTGACCAACCTTGAATCTCTAAAACACTGTTTGTTTAGCCTAACACCCTTTGCTTGGGATCAGTAGAAAAACTGTAAAGTTAAAGTGTATTAACAAAGCACAGATTATTAACAAGCAATGACTCAAATGCATAAGCCTTAAGTAGCATGTTACATATGACCTAAGAGAAGTGTGCAGTCAAGTTGGAAATGACATAATACAGAAACATAAAAACATTAGGATTTAAATAAAAACAAACACAACGAAGTAAAATTGAGGGTTTGAGCAGTTCTAAGAAGGTAGGCACATTCTTTTGATTATCCTTTTCCAGCATTGGAACATTCACAGTTATTTGCCACAAGGACTGTTTATGTCCTTTTCCATGTTCTTTAGGAAATCAGCTGCAAAGAACAATAAAACAGATGGTTATACAAAGAAATCAGTCTGCCAACAGATAAAACATAATTGAAAAGCATTCACACATTTTTTGGGGGTAATGACATTGACAGACCTGAGTAGTCTATAAGGCAAGCACAGTGCTGCTATTCCAGAACACCAAGGGAGGACAGGTAACTCACCGTTTTTACTGTCTGCTTGACATAGTCCTTTCTACTGGTCAGGTCATACTCTGGGTATGTGTCGTACACCTGGGACAAAGAAGTTGTTGCGTTAGACACTTTTACAGGTAAACCAACCAACATTGTGATATCAAATCAGATATTTGAGAAGCAAACATACTTTCTGGCAGATCTTCTTCATGGTCATCTCCTCCAGGTTGGCATCTTTCAGCAGCCTCTTCACCGTCTCCTTAAGCTGCTCATCTGTAGGAGGCTTCTTGATCATCTTGATCAACGGCTCATCATCGTCCGAACTGTCGAGTGCTGCTATTTAGGAAAACAAGCAGAGAAAAATATAACAATAAGCTACAGGTTGCCAATGATGTATGAAACATGCTATGAAAGTAAATCTAGAGATTCTTACCATTGCCCTTATTGGCAGTCTTTTTCTGTTTGTTACTGCTGCTGTCTGCTTTCTTGGTCTTAGCCGGTGCTGCCCTCTTAACTGACGGTTTCTTTTGTGGCTGAGGACAAGTCAATCCATGAGTTCATTCCATTAGTTCAAGATAAAAAGACAAAATGGGTAAAAACCCATCCAGATATTATAGACATGATCTGTTACATAATAATTACATACAAATATGAACACAAATATGAACACAAACCCAAACTGTTGACTTTTGTATTCACAAGACTTGCTGTGAGTTTAGCAAATCCAGAATCAGAGACAGATTGACAGAAGAATCTCACCTTCTCAACTTCACTCTCGCTGTCTTTCTCATCCTCGTCATCATCCTTGTCTGAATCAGACTCAGACTGGTCGGAGTCTTTCGTTTTCTTTTTGGCAGGAGCTGCCTTCTTTGCTGGTTGCGCGCGCTTCTTGGCAGGTGTTCTCTTGCCCTTGGCTGCTGGATTTGACTTGGGATCCTGATTGGTAGGAGAGAAGGGACTTTGTGGTTAATCTTTGAGTGACAGAACAGGCTGACCGTTCCCTTTTACAGTTTTAGAATATTTATATAGTGGCACTAGTATCGTCCAAGACCAAATAGGGGAAAATACACATTTCCAATGGACAATATCTATCGGTTTACATTACATTTCAGTTCTCCTCACCTCATCGCCGTAGTCTTCAGAATCATCGGTATCTTCATCGGTCGTCACCTTTTCCCGCTTTCCCGATTTCTCGCTCTTCTTTTCAGCATCTGACTCGTCTTGTTCTACTGTGACTCCTTGCTCGTCGTCGTCGTCATCATCCTCATCACTGCTAGAATCAGTGACGATGGCTTTGGACTTGCTCTCTGCTTTGACCTTCCGGGGGCTGCTGGATGTACTCTTGGCCTTGGTCTTGCTCTTAGAGTCTTTGGTTGAGATATTCTTCTTAGACTTCTTCTTCCTCTTGGAGATCACAGGCTGCAGATGGGAAGGATTTTGTATTCTGTTTGACAAGACAACAAACTCAAGAAATGTGTATCTAGCTAAAGAGCAGTCACTACATGAAAACTGTTAAGGACAGTTTTTTTGAAAAATAAAGACCTTTAACTCACCTTTCCTGATATTCTGGGACTCATGAGGAAAGTCATGATCCTGTCGATGAGGACTGACTGGTTTCCACCCTTCTCCAGGTCCAACACTTTACAGATGGTCCTCAACCTTACGCATGTTATCCTGAATCAGAGCACACAAATACTAGTCATTCGTTTGCTTGTTTATTGTGCAACAATAGAGTACGTTTGATCCACAACAATAGTTCAGATAATGTTTAAACATGCTACTTCATTAAAGCTGTTAGATGCAGTTTATCATAGCACACTGCGCTTTATTACGGGCGACAATTTTAGTACTCATTACTGCATTCTCTACCAGAAAGTTGATTGGCCCTCTGATGTCAAGTTATGTAGGTTGATACATGGTTGTTTTCATTCATAAACAAAAAGTCCACTGTAGCAAACATAATTACTCAACTTTAGACAAGTTACCTGACCCTGTCTCAGGGATGGTTAACTCTGGAAATTCCTTTGGTCTCTACTGAGTTGGGTAAATCAGCTTTTAGTTCTTGCACCTTGTGGAACAATCTTCAAAATGTTCTAAAATTGGATGTGTTGGTGCCTCTAGTGCAATTCAGAAAGCTGATTGAGGACCTTTTTACTGATGAATGTTCATTTCTAATGACTGTGTTTCTTTCTGCTTGCATTTTGCATTTATATTTTGACGTTTGTATTTTCTGTCATTTATTTAATTCAGGACTCATCTGTAAAAGTGACCTTGGTCTCAGTATGACTCCCTGATGAAGGTAAAAAAATATATATACAGTACCAGTCAAAAGTTTGGACACCTACTCATTCAAGGGTTTCTCTTTATTTTCTACATTGTAGAATAATAGTGAAGACATCAAAACTATGAAATAACACATATGGAATCATGTAGTAACCAAAAAAAGTGTTCAACAAATCAAAATATATTTGAGATTCTTCAAAGTAGCCACCCTTGCCAAGAAAGTGCAAAGCTGTCAAGGCATTCTCTCAACCAGCTTCACCTGGAATGCATTTCCAACAGTCTTGAAGGAGTTCCTACATATGCTGAGCACTTGTTGGCTGCTTCCCTTCACTCTGCGGTCCAACTCATCCCAAACCATCTTAAATTGGGTTGAGGTCAAGTGATTGTGGAGGCCAGGTCATCTGATCCAGCACTCCACCACTCTCCTCCTTAGTCAAATAACCCTTACACAGCCTGGAGGTCATTGTCCTGTTGAAAAACAAATGATAGTGGCACTAAGCCCAAACCAGATGGGATGGCATATCGCTGCAGAATGCTGTGGTAGCTATGCTGGTTAAGTGTGCCTTGAATCACAGACAGTGTCACCAGCAGAGCACCCTCACACCTCCATGCTTCAAGGTGGGAACCACACATGCAGAGATTATCTGTTCACCTACTCTGCGTCACAAAGACACAGCGGTTGGAGACAAATCTCAAATTTGGACTCATCAGACCAAAGGACAGATTTCCACTCGTCTAATGTCCATTGCTTGTGTTTCTGGTCCCAAGCAAGTCTCTTCTTATTGGTGTCCTTTAGTAGTGGTTTCTTTGCAGCAATTGGACCATGAAAGCCTGATTCACAGTCTCCTCTGAACAGTTGATGTTGAGGTGTGTCTGTTACTTGAAGTCTGTGGAAAAATGTATTTGGGCCAAATTTCTCAGGTGTAGTTAACTCTAATGAACTTATCCTCTGCAGCAGAAGTAATCCTCTGCAGCAGAAGTAACTCTGGGACTTCCTTTCCTGTGGCGGTCCTCATGAGAGCCAGTTTCATGATAGCACTTGATGGTTTTTGCAACTGCACTAGAAGAAACTTTCAAAGTTCTTGATGGACTGTTGATTCTCTTTGCTTATTTGAGCTGTTCTTGTCATAATATGGACCTGGTCTTTTACCAAATGTGGGTAAAACAAATAGGGCCATCTTCTGTATACCACCCCTACCTTGTCACAACACAAATTATTGGCTCAAACGCATTAAGGAAAGAAATTCCACAAATTACCTTTTAACAAGGCACACCTGTTAATTGAAATGTATTCCAGGTGACTACCTCATGAAGCTGGTTGAGAGAAAGCCAAGAGTGTGCAAAGCTGTCATCAAGGCAAAGGGTGGCTACTTTGAAGAATCTGAAATATATTTTCATTTGTTTAACACTTTTTTGGTTACTACATGATTCCATATGTGTTATTTCATAGTTAATGTATTCGCTATTAGAAAATAGTACCAAAAAAAAGACTTGAATGACTAGGTGTGTCCAAACTTTTGACTGGTACATTATATACACTACTACTGTTGTTTCACAAGTCCTAACTGTGCAACCCCCTCTCCTTCTTACTTCATCATCCTCTCCTTCTTCTTTATATAGGGATCACTGTCAACCTCGAACGGGAAGCCATTGAACAGCCGCATGTTTTTCCTCATTGTGGCAATCTGAGAAAAGAACCATCAATAATGACACAACCGACTAACAACAACTCTAGAGCTGTTTTACCCACACAAGGGTGTCCATTGTGACATTACTCAGCCTTTTAAAAAAGTGTAAGATACACTTACCTTACCTGGCATATCAAAGAGAATTGTATGAAGCGGTTTCAGATCTGGAACCTTCAGCTTTCCGAGGTGGTGGTTCACTCTCGCAATGTCTCCTAATTTATCTCCGCCACCTGAGAGGGAGTGAAAATTAGGGTTGTACTGTTAAATAATGAGCTGACTACTGAGGGCAAAATGGTGATGGGAGCATTATATGGGATCCCAGCGGGGCTGGTACATGATACAGTTGCATCCCAATAGACTACGAGACTGATGAGAACTTATTTACAGGCTTCATTCTGTCTCATGTCAACAAAACTTTGGAAAAGTTCTGTGCACATCTACAGCCTTTGGTGATAGACATGTCTGAGGATGCTCCATCTTACCATTTTCAACTTTCAGCACCTTCGCAGGTTTTGCAACCTGGAAATCAAGTCTTTGCACCATCTTTTTCTCCCTCTTCCCTTCAACTATTTGAGATAGAGCTGCAAGAAGAACATAACAGGTCAAATATAATTCAGTGCTGCTGGCTTCATCAACTGTAGCAAACCAGGCCTCTCTGCATGCAATAACTAACAAGTTGGACCCATGCAAAGCTGAGGAAGGTAAAGGAGGGATGATAACTAGCTAGATACCTGTACTGAACTATAAATTAACAGTGTAGGCCTATATTGAGCAAAACAGGTTAATAAACATCATTGACTTATCATACTTATGTCTCTGCTCATTTCATTCCGTGGTTTTCGGGCCTTTTCTGGTGAGTCCGCCAGGTCTTCAACCTTTGGTTCTTTCTCTACCTCATCCGATAGGGGACAAACCATATTTTCATCCATTATTTCAGTCATGTCAGTGCACTTTGTAACATCTGCTGCCCTGTTTTGGGAAGAAAGTAGTTCCACCATCAGTTTAGCCAGATATCCCTGGAGAAGCACCTGACTATAGTCCCTCCTTTTTATGCGAATAATATAACTAAACACATTAAGCTAACGTTAGCTAGTCAACAACTTTCCATCGGACTTGACAATGTCATGTCTGAGAACGTTGTTAAGATGTTAAGGGGTTAGCAAGCACAAACAATACAACAAAAAATAACGTTAGCTAGTTAAAATTACAATCAATCACAATTTACCCACCACCAGATAGTTGTCATTATAAGTACACATAGCTAGCCAGCTACAACAGTAAGTTACATTCAATCTTGTGGTGTTTAACTTTTTGCCGTGTGGCGCCCGGAGACATGATTTGGCGCGCAGGTTTGTTTTGAACACAGAGAGCTAACGTTAGCTAGCTAGCCAACTATACGCCATGTATCAAAGTTCACCACCACACAGACTGAAAACTAGCTAGCTATCTAGATACTTAATAACCCGTTATATTGACAATGATGGTGTTAGGTAGAAACCTATCAACGAGATAGCTAGCTAGTAAAGTCAATACGTTCCCGCTGATGCTGCCTGACTTGGCTAGCTACCGCGGTTAGCTCAGTCTTCTTGTCAACGTAGCAGCCATCCAGTTCTTTTTAGTTACTGAATGCGTCTAACTGCTGAATATTTGTTTTATCGCAACAATGATACTTAATATGACCATTCTGGCTCATTGGAAATCTATAGCCAACTATTACAGTATGCCAATATATTCAATACTTTACCTTGTTATCAAACAGGATTGGATTATGTTCCAAATGGCGGGGTTGTTGCAGTGTGGGCGTCAATGGGCAATCATTTAGATGACGTACCACACAACATTAGAAATAAATCGACCATGACTAAACTAAACCACACAATATTAGAAATTAGCCAATTAGGAGTAATCTAACGTCTAACGTCCGTATTTCCCTGGTTTTATTGGTCGATTGGGTAATACAATCAATAAGGGGATTCGATTATCTGGCCCAAGTTACCCGGTGGGAGGAGTTTATAGCGGGTGAAAGGTGATTGCATTCGTTTCGGAACTGAGCTGCCAACTCGGAATTCCAACTCGGGAACTCGGACATATTTCAAGAGCTCAGACTTTCCTACCTGAATATCACTAACGTCATGATTCGACCTTGTATTTTCCGAGTTCACAGTTGTTTTGAACCGGGCATAAGCACATGGAGTAATGAGTACATTGTGTTGTTTTTTGCTTTTGATAAAAACGCTTTATCTGCCTTCCCACCGGAAACTAGTTTGAACATTCGAATATATATTTTATGGAAGATATGGATATGTTTATGTTTCTGGACGATGCATCATGCTACCTTGTTGACAACATTATCTATTGGCGCAGATTACTGTTCGAGTTGAAACTGGCGCTTCTCCCTTACGGCTTTTGCCCGTTCGCGTCACGTGCCATTGACCGGTGCAACGCGGCTCAGGATAATAGAACTCCCTCAAGAGTTAACGTTTTGGCATGTCAGTTCATCAGTTAACTAACTACACTGTACAGTACGTTGTGCTGCTACCACCTTTACCCTGTTGCGCAGGGAAAATAGCGGGTGCCAGGCAAGGGACTCACCTGGTAAAGGTAGGCCTTAAACTTGA
The DNA here is from genome assembly GCF_901001165.1 of Salmo trutta. Taxonomy (NCBI): domain Eukaryota; kingdom Metazoa; phylum Chordata; class Actinopteri; order Salmoniformes; family Salmonidae; genus Salmo; species Salmo trutta. Next base: position 55,796,868 of record NC_042959.1, on the reverse strand, counting down.
TGACACGACTTGCATTTGGGCTATTTCACAATATTTGTGCTTTTTCAGAATGTGATTTTTTTCATTCTATCCCACACTAGACTGACTATTTTAGGTGGACTTGATGGTCAGTAATAATAAGCTGAGTGTATTAATCAAAGGCCAGGTTGCTTTCTGGGGTTAAAATATAGGTTTATTTATGTGACTGGAAATAACATATTTTACCTTTTTTTAAGAAAATTCTGCATCTTTGATGCACTGTACACTCTTTATGACTTTTATGCTACATTCGTTATGGTTAGCAAAAAAGCAGGTACCATCAAAATAAATCTCTGACCAGGAGTAAAAAGACAATCTCCATCAAAGTTGACAGGCTCGACCCAGAGAACCATTCTGCCATTGCCAATGCTATAAATGCCAAGTTTTCATCTGTCACCACACCATTACCTATGCTAAACCTGTCAGACCTACCTGCATTTTTGTCAGCTATGCCACTCCCTACTGTTGAACCATGGGAAATGCACAGGAAACTACGCTCCGTTCTAACCAGAAAAGCCCCAGGTCCTGATCTCATCAGTGGCAGACTCATCAGGGAAGTTGCTGTTGCAATATCCACCCACCTGACTGACTTCTTCAACTCCTCCCTGTGTGAAGGAGTGGGTCCACATCAATGGAAGGAGACAATAGTGGTCCTCCTGCTGAAGAGTAATCCACAGAGGATTGACCAGCTACGGCCCATCTTGCTCACGCCCCTTCTGTGTGAAGGTTTTGTTGCTGAATGGGCAACACAGGATATTCAAAATCTCCAAACAACAGTTTGGCCGCCTCAAGGGATGCTCAACCACCCACTGTCTGTACAGAACAGCAGACACCAGAGGCACCTCCAGCACATTGGTCCTGACGGACTACAGCACGGTCTTTGATCTTGTGGATCACACCATTGCAATGAAACACCTTTTGCAATTATCTGTCCGACCAGAGATCATGCCATGAATTTGAAACTTCCATTCCGGCCGTAGCCAGGTTACAAGATCCCATGAGACTCTATCCCAGGCCCAAGAACTCTCCTGTGGCCTCCCCCAGTGACCTCCCCCAGTGGCCTCCCCCAGGGCACACGGCTTGGTCCAGTTGTATTCGTGGCTCACGTCAATGGCGCAGGTAAGGGTGCTCTCGAGCGGCTAGATGTTCTTTACCATTCGGCCATCAGATTTACCACCAATGCTCCTTATAGGACACATCACTGCACTCTATACTCCTCTGTAAACTGGTCATCTCTGTATACCCGTCACAAGACCCACTGGTTGATGCTTATTTATAAAACCCTCTTAGGCCTCACTCCCCCCTCCCCCCTATCTGAGATATCATCTATTGCCAGTCACATTCTGTTAAAGGTCCCCAAAGCACACAGATCCCTGGGTCGCTCCTCTTTTCAGTTCGCTGCAGCTAGCGACTGGAACGAGCTGCAACGAACACTCAAACTAGACAGTTTTATCTCAATCTCTTCATTCAAAGACTCAATCATGGACACTCTTACTGACAGTTGTGGCGGCTTTGCGTGATGTATTGTTGTCTCTACCTTCTTGCCCTTTGTGCTGTTGTCTGTGCCTAGTAATGTTTGTACCATGTTTTGTGTTGCTGTCATGTTGTGTTGCTACCACGCTGTGTTGTCATGTGTTGCTGCCTTGTTATGTTGTCATAGGTTTCTCTTTATGTAGTGTTGTTTCTTGTTGTGATGTGTGTGTGTGTGTGTGTGTGTGTGTGTGTGTGTGTGTGTGTGTGTGTGTATTTTTTTTAAATCCCAGCCCCCTTCCCCGCAGAAGGCCTTTTTGGTAGGCCGTCATTGTAAATAAGAATTTGTGGGACATACACATGGGACATACACATCCACAAATGGGACATACACAAATGGGACATACACATCTCCGACATTACCACCAAAGGGAACCGAAGGCTCTTCATGAAGAACCATCATCGCCACTTCAACCTTCCTCCCAGAAGACCTTCTGACATTCTACACCTGCTTTGTCCAGCTAGTGCTAGAGTACACCGCTCCAGTATGGCACCCAGGTCTCACAGCCCACCAACACAACCAACTTGAGAAGATCCAACGACATTCAACCAAAATCATCATAGGCACTACCTACACCTCCTGCATGCAATGACCTGGGCTTGCAGTCCTCGGAGTCCGGTCGCACCCATCTCTGCAGATCCTTTGCCCAGAAGCTTGCAAAATCCCAGGATTACAACAAATGGCTACCTCAGAAGAAAGACCATGTCAGTGGCAGATCTACCCGATCCAATCACAAACTGAACCTTCCCCCTACTCAGATTGACAGATACTACAACATCCCTATGCCTTTGTGAGACTGCTTAGTGCTGCTGAACTGTAATATTCTATACTGCATATCATATTTCTTTCTTTACCTACTTACATAGGCCTATGCATGCTGCAATTCAGCTTTTAGCTGACTATGTGTACAATTAAAAAATAAACCTTAAATATAATATATAACCATAAATTATTATTTGAATGTCCCTGTAGGAGAACCTTTTTTGGTTCCTAGACCTTTCTACCTGGAACCAACATTTCTACCTGGAACCAAAAAGGGTTCTCCTAAAGGGATACCACTAGTCAAAGAATCCTTAATAGTTTTAGGTAGGTAGCCCCTATTTTACAAAAGTGGTAGGCTTTCTTGGATTAATTTTCCAATGTCTTCCATGCAGGACCCCAGGCGAGAAGAGAATGGTTGCGTTCGGAAAGATACTCCCAGTAGTTGGTGAGTTTGGAGCATTTCAAAATCGCCTGTTGTTGGCAATATCGATACCCAACATATTCATGGCCTTTCACATGTTCAGCCAAGTTTTCACAGGTATGAATTTTCCTCACCACTGCAACACCGACTGGATACTCGCCCGTGGACCCGAATTGACCTATGACCAACAGAAAAATCTCACACTTCCAATGAATGATGTCGGGGAATATGAGAGCTGTCGTATGTTCACACCGGTGGACTTGGACTTGGAAACAATTCAAGAGCAAGGAATCAACAGCACCATATATTGTACAGATGGGTGGGTTTACGACACACCCCAAGGAAACCCTACTCTGGTGACAGAGGTAGGGATGAGAGCAATCATTGCATTACCCCAGCCCAACTCCTATTTAACTCTATGCACTACCTGGTGAGAAGTTCAGTTTTGTGCAGATAGCCCAAGTTAGTTTGGTTCTGTTTACGCTATTTGATTTGGCTGCTTGACAATAGTTTTCATAATGTCACTAATTTTCTCCTAGAAGCTTAGACATCAATCACTACGTTCTGTGTTTTAAATCCTGTGTCCCTTGAAGGCACTTGTTGTGTATATACTGTATATCAGAGTTATACCTTAAGTTATGCAAGAATGGCCTTGACTTCTTCATGAAGTCAATGCTTATGTCTTGTTTTCGACCTTTATTCACTTTTATATCCACAGATACAGTGCATTCGGAAGGTTTTCAGACCCCTTGACTTTTTCCACATTGTTACATTACAGCCTTATTCTAAAATTCATAAAATCAGATAATTCCTCATCAATCTACACACAATACCTGATAATGACAAAGCGAAAACAGGTTTTTAGAATTTTTTGGGGCAAATTTATAAAAAATAAAAAACAGATACCTTATTTACATAAGTATTCAGACCCTTTGCTATGAGACTCAAAATTGAACTCAGGTGCGTCCTGTTTCCATTGATCATCCTTGATGTTTCTCCAACTTGATTGGAGTCCACCTGTGGTAAATTCCATTGATTGGACATGATTTGGAAAGGCACACACCGGTCTATATAAGGTCCCGCAGTTGACAGTGCATGTCAGAGAAAAAAAACAAGTCATGAGGTCAAAGGAATTGTCCTTAGAGCGCAGAGACAGGATTGTATTGAGGCACAGATCTGGGGAAGGTTACCAGAAAATGTCTGCAGCATTGAAGGTCCCCAAGAACACAGAGGCCTCCATCATTCCTAAATGGAAGAAGTTTGGAACCACCAAGACTCTTCCTAGAGCTGGCTGCCCGGCCAAACTGAGCAATCGAGGGAGAAGGGCCTCGGTCTGGGAGGTGACCAAGAACCGATGGTCACTCTGACAGAGCTCTAGAGTTCCTCTGTGGAGATGGGAGAACCTTCCAGAAAGACAACCATCTCTCCAGAAGGACAACCATCTCTGCAGCACTCCAACAATCAGGCCTTTATGGTAGAGTGGCCAGAAGCCACTCCTCAGTAAAAGGCATGACAGCCCGCTTGGAGTTTGCCAAAAGGCACCTAAAGACTCTCAGACCATGAGAAACAAGATTCTCTAGTCTGCTGAAACCAAGATTGAACTCTTTGGCCTGAATGCCAAGCGTCACATCTGGAGGAAACCTGGCACCATCCCGACGGTGAAGCATGGTGGTGGCAGCATCCTGTTTAGGGGATGTTTTTCAGCGGCAGGGACTGCGAGACTGGTCAGGATCGAGGGAAGATGAACAGAGCACAGTACAGAGAGATCCTTGATGAATCCTGCTCCAGAGCGCTCAGGACCTCATACTGGGGTGAAGGTTCACCTTCCAACAGGACAATGACCCTAAGCACACAGCCAAGAAAATACAGGAGTGGCTTCGGAACAAGTCTCTAAATGGCCTTGAGTGGTCCCAGTCAGGGCGCGGACTTGAACCTGATCTAACATCTCTGGAGAGACCTGAAAATAGCTGTGCAGCGACGCTCCCCATCCCAACCAGACAGAGCTTGAGAGGATCTGCAGAGAAGAATGGGAGAAAATACAGGTGTGCCAAGCTTGCAGCTTCATACCCAAGAAGACTCAGGCTGTAATCGTTGCCTAAGGTGCTTCAACAAAGTACTGAGTAATGGGTCTGAATACTTATGTAGATGTCATATTTCAGTTTTTTATTTTTATAAAAACCTGTTTTGCTTTGTCATTATGGGGTATTGTGTGTAGATTGATGAGGGGGAAAAACTATTTAATCCATTTTAGAATAAGGCTGTAACGTAACAAAATGTGGAAATAGTAAAAGGGTCGGAATACGAATGCACTGTATCTGATATATTGTGAGATTAGGCATGTATGGTGCTTTTATTATGAAAAGAAGCAATCCATTTCCTTATCATCAAAGGCAACTAAATTCTCTCCTCTTTCCTTTCCTTCTCATCAGTTTAACTTGGTGTGTGACAACAAAGGTGTGAGTGAGGCATCACAGTCCATCTACATGACCGGCCTCCTAATAGGGTCCCTGGTGTTTGGACCTATGGCAGACAGGTAAAAAACACAACCCACTTTTTAAATTGTCACAAGTTTAGTGAAGAGGTCACCCCAAAAATGTGAAATACCCCCGCAGGTTTGGTCGTCGCTTCGCCATCCTCGTTTCCCTGCTCTTCCAATTGCTGTTTGGAGTGGCTGCTGCCTTCTCCCCCAACATCTATGTCTACATTGGCCTTCGGTTCGTGGTCGGCATGACAATATCAGGCATTGCCATGAACACATTTGTGCTAGGTGGGGCAATACTCCCAGGTTGTCTCTTACCACATAAGCTCCACACACAAACTTGTACTGTCTACAATCATCAAACAGTGTTTGACTATTGAGTGAGCTGACAGCCCCAAACCATTGTAGTGTGTGATAGTTATTTTCCTATTTGGAAGGGGCTGAGTGGACCAGTACATCTAAGCGGGCCCTCTTCACCATCCTCTCACAATGTTTCTATGCCGTGGGGCTGATGTTGCTGCCATGGATCGCCTACGGGGTCCGCAACTGGAGGGCCCTGCAGCTGGTGCTCTCCAGCCCCGTCCTCCTACTGGCTGTCTACTTCTGGTGAGCTTGAATTTCATACCTTCTGGTGAGCCTGAATTTCATACCTTCTGGTGAGCCTGAATTTCATACCTTCTGGTGAGCCTGAATTTCATACCTTATGGTGATCCTGACCTTCATACCTTATGGTGATCCTGACCTTCATACCTTATGGTGAGCCTGACCTTCATACCTTATGGTGAGCCTGACCTTCATACCTTATGGTGGCTTGTGCGTGGGCAGCGGGTGGAGGGAAGGAACGATTAAATTGCCACCAGAAACTGATGTAAGGTCAGATTTTTATGTGGATGAGTTTGTCCTCTCATCAAAGCAAAGGCTTATTTATGTATTGTGTAGTTACCGCTTTGGAAGGGATATTTGAATGACCACACATTTTTGGGGATTTGTAGACCAATATTGTGTGGGTGTGTACGCGCTAGGATTCTCCCAGAGTCTGCCCGTTGGCTACTAACTCAAGGCAGACATAATGAGGCCAGGCAGGAGCTCCAGAGGGCAGCTGCGGTCAACAGGAGAGAGGTCCCCCAGTCATTACTCTACATGGTGATTTAACCATCCTTACTGGAATAAATTTACTTTGGGGATACAGAATGTAAACATGTAAAAAAATATATATATATGAAGTTGCATTTGTGGTATAGATTATTTAGTTGCATCTTCTAGCTGGAGGCTGAGAACACGTCTACAACGGGCAGTATGATGGACCTCTTCAAGATACCCAACCTGAGGAAACGTGCTCTCACCATGAGCTACATCTGGTTTGTGTGACCAATGACTTAGCTAAATACAAACTTAACATCTTATGATCAATATTCAAAATACTGTTTAAATGCATTAATTCACAACAATTGTAGTGCATTCCTTCATGGAGTGCATTTCTTCATGCCCCATCTTGTTTTTACAAGCTGTTTTTTCCCACTCTCCCTTGGGGCAGGTTTGTGACCAGCCTGGTCTACTTCGGCGTGAGTCTTAACGTGGGCCATTTTGGCCTAGACATCTACCTGACCCAGTTCATCTTTGGCCTGGCAGAGATTCTTTCTCGCCTGGGCTGCTACACCCTCCTGGAGCGCCTGGGCAGGAGGCCCTGTCAGGCAGGCACTCTCTTCTTTGGTGGAGCAGCGTGTCTCCTAATTCTTGCTATTCCTGAAGGTGACTACCGAAGGCTGTTTCCAGTTATGCAAATGCTCAACCATCTACCCTATCTGGGTTTATAGTGGGTAGTATTCAAATGTTTTATCTTTGTCGAATTTCCATGAACTTGGTGTAGTTGGCGTTTATATTCTGAAACATAACTGTTGGTGGTACTTATTTCTGTCTTATTTTGACCCTTAGACCTACCAGTATTGGTGACAGTCATTGCAGTGACTGGAAAGTTTGCTATAGCAGCCTCCTTCACTATTGTCTATGTATATACTGCTGAGCTCTATCCCACCGTTGTAAGGTTAGTTACATTCCCAATGTATACTGTTTATTACAGCAGAATAATATCCTCATTCTTCATACTGTGTATACATGTCAAATTTTCTCCTCATCCACTTTTGGATACATTTATTGCAATGTCCTTCTTCATGTCGTCCTTGCAGACAGAATGGTGTGGGTCTGAACTCCATGTGTGCCCGTGGGGCGGGCATCCTGGCCCCTCTGATGCATCTGCTAAAGGTGTACCACCAGGCCCTGCCCATGCTCATCTGTGGCCTCCTGCCCATCATCGGCGGGGGGCTGTGCTTTCTACTGCCAGAGACCCTCAACACTGAGCTCCAAGACTACATAGACCCACTCGTGGAGAAGACAATGTGGGTAACCCCTCTGTTTTAGACATTTTAGCTGTCTATATTTGAATTGTGAAGTATGTGAATTGAAACAAGCACCATACTTATTGATTTTTACTTGTTGATCTTAGAACATCAGAGAGCGGGACTATTGAAAATGGACTCGATGAGGAGGAGAAACCAACTCAATTGAGGAGCTCAAAATTCTGATCACTGTCTGGTCCATACTCTCTGGAGGTGCGAGTTAGTTATTACTCTAAAATCTCTCTTATGTTTTGTAAATGATAGCACCCTTTTGGGACTAATTATTTGTTTAAATGAATGGATAATACAAAATGATTGATGTTGTGTATGAAATAAAATGGACCCATCACAATATTAATCTTGGTGATCGGGGTGCCATATGGGGGGGGGATGATTTTAAGGGCCTGTGACTGAGGGGCCCTAAGAAATTATTAGAACATTAGGTATAGTTTTTTAATATTAAATTATTAACCTATTATCATGAATATAATATTTCCTTTACAATGTACTAATAAAACGTACAGGTTTTTTTTCTTGTTTTTGGCAAAAAGTAAACATCCAGAATGTTTTAGCCAACATATAATCAATGCAAACTTTTAGCAAGCTATTCATACTAAATCACTTGCCCCTTCCTGGTGCCAGGCCCAACAGAAGCAGCTTCAGGCTCAGCAGCCCTGTCTCCCCATACCCCTGAACCAGCCCTGTCTCCCCATCCCCATACCCCTGAACCAGCCCTGTCTCCCCATCCCCATACCCCTGAACCAGCCCTGTCTCCCCATCCCCATACCCCTGAACCAGCCCTGTCTCCCCATCCCCATACCCCTGAACCAGCCCTGTCTCCCCATCCCCATACCCCTGAATCAGCCCTGTCTCCCCATACCCCTGAATCAGCCCTGTCTCCCCATACCCCTGAACCAGCCCTGTCTCCCCATCCCCATACCCCTGAATCAGCCCTACTTCCAACTGAAGGAGGTGGGCAGCATTGTGTTGAATGACATGTCAGTTGGCATAATTGCAGGTACTGCAATGCATTGAGGACAGGAAAAATCTCAGTTGACACAGAGGCAGCCAATATCAGAGCCTTAAAGGAAGAGATGCAGGCTCTTAGAGATGGATGGGAGTCTCTCCTGTCTGAGGCAACACTGATTGCTACGCAAATGGATGTTGCACCTCAATTTAGCAAGGAACACCGCTGTCAGAGGAAAAGGAAGAGATTCCATGATGAGACCTCTCAAGAGGAGACAGCTCAGGACAGTGCAGCAACGGTGTTTTGGAACACAGTGTTTTTTACTGCTATGGACAACATCATAACTGACTTTGACACTAGGTTCCACACCACTGCAAAAATTGTAGAAGAATCTTCTGCTGTTCTGAAAGTTGGGCAGATTAGTGAGGATAAAGTCCATTCTGTGTGCCAACCACTGATCATGAAGTACTCCAGAGATCTTACACCTGAGTTTCAAAATGAAGTAAGACACCTGAACACCGCATATGCTGCCACTTTCCCCCTAACTTGTCCCCTCTTGGTCTCCTGAATGCAATTTGGAAGATGCAGCTGCAAAGGATCTTTGGAGAAGTGTGCATTGCTTAACGTATATTTTGCACACTGCCTGTGACTGTTGCTGGTGGCGAGAGAGCGTTTAGTAAGCTAAAACTGATAAGCTATTTGAGGTCCACTATGTCCCAGGACAGGCTTTGCAGTCTTGCCATGCTGTCCATTGAAAGTCAGTTAGCTAGAAAGCTGGACTTCAAGACTTGATCAGTGACTTTGCTAGCAAGAAGGCTGGGCTCTTGGTGAGTAAGGCTGAGCAAGGGCCAGTGATAACTGTTAAATGGCATGGCTATGGATATTGGATCACTACACACGATGCCCACAGGCTGAGGACAAGACTGTATCTCAATTTATTGTGCACAATTAAGACCCCAAGTGAAAGAAACCTATTGATTTGGTGACCACTTGACCTTTCCTCTAGCGCCACCATCAGGCCTTTTCATTTCCATTTTATTTTCCATTTTCTGTTTCCACTTAGCTGCTTATTTTCTAGTTGGTATGTATACTTAGTTCAAAAATCTGCTGCTGATTTGATTATTTTGTTTGTTATATCATTCTATAGATGATAATGTTAATTTATTTTAATTGAAGAGGTTAATGTATATTTAAGTTATTTATTTTAAGTTATTCATTCATGTTAAGAGAATTTTCCATTCAAGAATTGTACCATTAAAATGTAATTTAGACTGTAAAAGATGGACTTTTAGCACATTTCTTATAGAGGGTATCAGTCCTGGATCAAATAGTGAATTCCACTGTATGCAGAATGTTGCATGCATGTCTGCACAGTGTTATATTTTCACAGCTCACTGTCAGTATATATCGTACAGTAAATATTGGACTACAAGAGAGTTGCAAACCTGCAAAGGTAGAGTTATTTAAAGCTATGAATGGCTCGATTGGGTTCTGGTGTGTGGTTACAGCAATTGCGCAGGGTTGGTGTGGCCTGTGGTGGTGGGGCCCAATGTGATACCTTTTCATGGGGCCCAAAATACCTGGCGGTGCCCCTGTTGGTGATACCTCTCATGAACAGCAGATGGTGCCAAGTAACATTTCAATGGGAGAAATGGTACAGACATTACAGTGCCTCTGGAAACTGCCCCCAAATTTCTTAGATAAATGTTAGTGGGACTGCAGATAAATTAAAAAGTCTCAAAAGCACAATAGTATACTATTGATATAAACTCAGCAAAAAAAGAAACGTCCTCTCACTGTCAATTGCGTTTATTTTCAGCAAACTTAACATGTGTAAATATTTGTATGAATATAAGATTCAACAACTGAGACATAAACTGAACAAGTTCCACAGACATGTGACTAATAGAAATGGAATAATGTGTCCCTGAACAAAGGGGGGGGGGGGGGGGGGGTCAAAATCAAAAGTAGTCTGTATCTGGTGTGGCCACCAGCTGCATTAAGTACTATAGTGCATCTCCTCCTCATGGAGTGCACCAGATTTGCCAGTTCTTGCTGTGAGATATTATCCCACTCTTCCACCAAGGCACCTGCAAGATCCCGGACATTTCTGGGGGGAATAGCCCTAGCCCTCACCCTTCGATCCAACAGGTCCCAGACGTGCTCAATGGGAGTGAGATCCGGACTCTTCGCTGGCCATGGCAGAACACGTACATTCCTGTCTTGAAGGAAATCACGCACAGAATGAGCAGTATGGCTGGTGGCATTGTCATGCTGGAGGGTCATGTCAGGATGAGTCTGCAGGAAGGGTACCACATGAGGGAGGAAGATGTCTTCCCTGTAACGCACAGCGTTGAGATTGCCTGCAATGACAACAAGCTCAGTCCGATGATGCTGTGACACACCGCCCCAGACCATGATGGACCCTCCACCTCCAAATCGATTCCGCTCCAGAGTACAGGCCTCGGTGTAACGCTCATTCCTTCGACAATAAATGCGAATCCGACCATCACCCCTGGTGAGACAAAACTGCGACTTGTCAGTGAAGAGCACTTTTTGCCAGTCCTGTCTGGTCCAGCGACGGTGGGTTTGTGCCCATAGGTGACGTTGTTGCCGGTGATGTCTGCTGAGGACCTGCCTTACAACAGGCCTACAAGCCCTCAGTCCAACCTCTCTCAGCCTATTGCGGATAGTCTGAGCACTGATGGAGGATTGTGCGTTCCTGGTGTAACTCGGGCAGTTTTTGTTGCCATCCTGTACCTGTCCCGCAGGTGTGATGTTTGGATGTACCGAACCTGTGCAGGTGTTGTTACACGTGGTCTGCCACTGCGAGGACGATCAGCTGCCTGTCCTGTCTGCCTGTAGCGCTGTTTTAGGCGTCTCACAGTATGGACATTGCAATTTATTGCCCTGGCCACATCTGCAGTCCTCATGCCTCCTTGCAGCATGCTTAAGGCACATTCACGCAGATGAGCAGGGACCCTGGGCATCTTTCTTTTGGTGTTTTTCAGAGTCAGTAGAAAGGCCTCTAGTGTCCTAAGTTTTCTTAACTGTGACCTTAATTGCCTACCGTCTGTAAGCTGTTAGTGTCTTAACGACCGTTCCACAGGTGCATGTTCATTAATTGTTTATGGTTCATTGAACAAGCATGGGAACAGTGTTTAAACCCTTTACAATGAAGTTATTTAGATTTTTACGAATTATCTTTGAAAGACATGGTCCTGAAAAAGGGACGTTTCTTTGCTGAGTTTATTAACTTTGTAGCCATATGAACGTGAAACTATATTACGTCCTGACCAGTAAAAGGGGTTGTTTGTTATTGTAGTTTGGTCAGGGCGTGGCAGGGGGTGTTTGTTTAGTGTGTTTCGGGGTTTTTGGTTTATGTTCTGTGGTTTTTCTATTTCTATGTTAGTTTTGTCAATGACCTCCAATCAGAGGCAGCTGTTTGTTGTTATCTCTGATTGGAGGCCATATTTAGTTGTGTGTGTTTTCACTTGTGTTTGTGGGTGGTTGTTTCCGGGCTAGTCTGTGCACCTTACTGGACTGTTATCGTCGTTATTTTGTTAAAGTGTGTTTACCTTCAATAAATACGAAGATGAACAATATACCCGCTGCATATTGGTCCGATGATTTCTCTTCTTCAGACGACGAAGATTATGACAAACTATCATTTTTGGTAGACACTGAACAGATAAACCTGGATCCTGATGTCCTGCATGTCACAGGACCCATTATATCCTATTTTATTCATATTCTTTCCATGCACATGGGTGAACAATGTGAGAAACGCCACCTATATATGGACAGTAATTGCATATCTGGAGAGCTGTGGAGGTGCAGTCACAGCAGACAAAGCCTGTCGCAACGCTTCCATAATTGCCATGGGAAGTGAAGAAAAGATTTGAGGGCTCTCTGGGGTCAACGGAGGGTGAACTGTGACAAGTAGAGACGAAATGGGAATTCATGAACCTATCTTTGAAAATAGTGTCCTGGATCTGTACAAATAGATGTGGATATTTTAAGCACCAAAATCCAACAAAAATGACTTTGACGTTTCTCCCCTTCCTTGACTTCCTCCCATAGAGCAAGGAAGGAAAATAAATATCTTTAAAGAACTGAAATGGCGGGGGAAAATTTAATTGAGGACCCCTGGCTCTGTCTGATTCAAAGCAAATGTTTGGGGGACTTTTGCAAATGCAATGGTGCATGTAGATGAGCCCCTTTTCAGAGACATGAATGGACAAAAAAATGTGTTGCAGTTAGAAAACCTTTGAGATGGGTCACATTTTTTGATGAAACAATTTTGTGAAATTGTCTAAAATGCCATTTCTCTAGAAATATCAATCTGCATAAGGCAATATCATTAATGATAAGCCAGCGTTCAAAACTCATGAAATATTTATTTTCACGGTTTCTAATATGAATAGGCTAAATTGGATATTTAAAGATCCATCATAAGACATTTGCATGCTATATTCAGAAAAACAGTTCGCTCCTTACGCCACTCCTTGCGTGTGCTCGTTGCTACTCAACATTTTGAAAAAGCACCGCGAGCCAAAAGGGTTAGAATGCGGAATCATTGGGACCTCCATACCATACCATTAACCCCTACCATTAACCATAACCCTTACCTAACCCTAACCTTAAACCATGTTTTATTTCAACTTTAAAGGGAGGTCCAAAGGATTCAGGATAGCAAGGATAGAGCCAATATGGTGTAGTGCGCATCTGAGGTCATAGAGCTGTCTGAAACGCACGGAGTTTTGTCATGTTTTCTTCGAGTAACTGGCGCTCTTTTTCACTTCTGCTCGCAAGAAGATAAGAATCATGACCAACACTAGTGTCAAAACACATAACTGGCTGTTTTACGCAGAGTATAAAAAGGAACTTGGCTAATGGAGAGGATGGAAAACTCAACCATCCCTTTTATCAAGATAAACTCTCGATATATAGCCAGGTAAGACCCATCTTGTTCCCCTTGTTAGGTTGTTAAATTGGCTAAATTATATTAGTCGGGCTAGTTTCGTGCCTACTACTGTAGTTTGGTGGTCCACTTGATACAGTACAGCCTGATCTTTCAGAGATGGTTCATTCCAGTAACCTAATTTCTCTGACAACAAGTAACTATTTAATGCAAAACGTATTAATTATTTATTTCAATGTAATAAATAATTGTCAGCAACTTGTATATTGCATATTTATTCATGATTTATATAATAACCAGAATATCTACAGCTATTTTTCATTCGAAACACATGTGGTGCTCTGTTATTACATAATCCAAACTGCTCACCCACTAGGCTTACAAAATGTAGGTAGTTATTTTATTTGCAAGTGAAATTAAAAACAAGAGTACATTTCGTTTTAATTATGATGTTGTGCCAGTAATATAATGTTGTTGTAGTTATTGTGTAATAGGATGCCATTTTACAATGTTATTGTCTAGACCCCCATTTATCCTGCCTTTTCTGTCATGTATTATTATTCTTTTTAACTAGTCAAGTCAGTTAAGAACAAATTATTATTTACAATGACGGCCTACACCGGCCAAACAGACGACGCTGGGCCAATTGTGCGCCGCCCTATGGGACTCCCAATCACGGCCAGTTGTGATACAGTCTGCTCATGTATGCTCTTCATATCTTCTGCAGTGACCACATTCGTTAATGTGATTGCCTGCATGAAAATCCAATTTACTCATGATTCTGGCGTCTTATTTTATTTTCTCATTATATGTGTATTTGCTCACACAGCCATTTAGAGACATGTAGAGTTAACATAATCAGAATATCTCCATACTCAGTAACGTGTGTGGTAGGATCATATACGTTTTTGATTTAAATTGCAATTGACATTTTGCCCTGTAACGTCTGCTTCCAACTCTCACTCTCAAACGCCTAGATCCCCTGAACACAGCTCACTTTCCAGGCCACTTTCCAGTTTACACTCTCAAACGCCTAGATCCCCTGAACACAGCTCACTCTCCAGATCCCAATCACCTGAATTCTGATCACCTGTTCACACAGCTGTATGTCATTATCACACACTATTTAGTTCAGTTCTTTGCACCCCATCACTGTGAGGTATTATTTGTTTTGTGACACACGTCTTTCGTAGCGCTGTGTTTCCCCGTGATTTACTCCCGTGTAGGATCGTTTTTGCCTGCCTCACTAACGACGCCCTTTGCCTATTCCCTGCCTGTACCTTAGCCTATCGGATTTCCTGTTATCAACCTATTGCCTGATCTCCCAGACAACGTTACTAGCCTTTTCCCTGCCTGTACTGTTGCCCTTTTGGACCCCCTGTGTATGACCTTCTGCCTGCCCCTGGACCCAGCTACCTGCCTCCTCCTGTGGTCCTTTACAATAAACACCTGCTGTGCCCTGCGCTTGAATCCAGCTCTCTGCCTCCCCTCGTGTTCATTACATGCCCCTTTTGGATTTGTTACAATATCAATTGGTATAGCATAGGTATTATCTCCCTCCTCTCACTTAAAATGGAGGAAATTCATCATCATCCTTCACTTTTACACACAGCATGTTTTCACTATATGGTAGTTCCTTTCAGTCATGACAGGTGAGCACATTCTACAGTGTCTGTGTTCTTGCCAACAGATCAACTGCTCTGATATCCATTTTTCAGGATGTATCTTTTAAATATGTGCGACTTAATTACCACCATGACGTTGTTAGATAGCAGATAGACTTAACAAAGGGAATTAATGATTACGGGAATAGGAATATTAGTTGTATTAATTAGGTAGGCCAGCTAAAATATTTAAATCTCTACAAAGAGCTTTGAATAAGTAGGACACGGCCAGAGGCTCTTTCCCTGTCTTTCCCTCTCTCTCACTCCCCTCTCTTTCTCTCTCGCGCTCTCTCTCCCCCTCTCACTCATCTGATGTCAGACATGATGCTCTTGGTAGGAGCAGCCAATGAAATGTGGATTCCTTCATTCAGGGAGCAGAAGGAGTTTAACTGAGGATTAGGGATAACTAATGGCTGCTTCTAGCCAAGCTGTACAATGTATTCCCTTGCCACATGGCTAATAGGCTACACAGGGGATGGAACAAGCAGGGACAGAGTAGAGAATTCCTCTTGGAATTATTATGAAGATTCTGACTTGCATGTTAACTGTTCTCTAGGTGGTCTTAATTGGCTTTGGTGCCAGTCACTATTTTGAACCTGAACAACTGTTGACCTCAGTGTTTTACCTTTTCCTTGATCCCCAACTGCACTCCTGGTGCCCTTCAGGTTTTCCCCTCCACCCCAGGCAGGCCTGTGCCCACCATGATGAGCAGCTCATCCAGCCCAGCTGAGTTCTACGGGGTCAGCACCTCCCTCCTGTCCATTAACTCCAGCGTCTTCTACAGCGAACCCCCTCCTGTCTGTGGTGACCCACTGGACTTCTTCACCATCAATGTGGGTGGCAGCCGCTACGTTCTCTCCCAGGAGCTGCTGGCATCCCACCCAGAAACCCGGCTGGGCAAGCTGGCCCTGTCCACACGGGACTCTGCCTTGGAGCTCTGCGACGACGCTGACTTCCTGGAGAATGAGTTCTTCTTCGACCGCAGCTCACAGACCTTCCAGTATGTGATAAACTTCTACCGCACAGGCCACCTGCATGTCAGGGAGGAGCTTTGCGTGCTCTCCTTCCTCCAGGAGATTGAGTACTGGGGCATCGACGAGCTCTGCATCGATCCCTGCTGCCGGGAACGCTACTACCGCCGCAAGGAGCTCAAGGAGAGCCTGGACGTGCGGAACGAGGCTGAAGCTGACGAAAGCCAGGATGAAGACTTCAACCACGCCGCATACCCAGATCTCCGCCGGCGCCTGTGGGAACTGCTGGAGAAGCCAGAGTCTTCACGAGCGGCACGCGCCTTCGGCACGCTGTCCATCATCTTCGTGGCGGTATCCATTGTCAACATTGTGCTCATCTCGCTGGACCTGGGGGATGTGGGTGGGAACGGGATCGGTGATGAGAGTGGGGGCAGTGACGGGGGTACACCTTTCTTCGTGGATGCACTGGAATATGTATGCGTGGTGTGGTTCACTGGCGAGCTGGTGCTACGCTTCGTCTGCGTACGCGACAAGTGCCGCTTCACCTGTAGCATTCCCAATGTGATCGACCTGCTAGCCATCCTGCCCTTCTATGTGACTCTGGCTGTTGAGAGTCTTCACGGTGGCTCTACAGAGCTGGAGAACATGGGCCGCGTGGTGCAGGTGCTCAGGCTCATGAGGTTCCTGCGCATGCTCAAACTGGGACGCCACTCCACAGGTAATGTAGTCATCTATCTATACATACTATCAAGGATCAAGGTAAGACCCAAGTACAGACTGTGAAGTAACAATGTTTATTGTGACAACAGGGGCAGGCAAACAACAGGTCAAGGCAGGTAGGGGTTGATAATCTAGAGTAGGAGCAAAGGTACAGGATGGCAGGCAGGCTCAGGCAGAGTGGTCAGGCGGGCAGGTACAGGGTCCGGACAGGCAAGGGTCAAAAACCACGAGGACGAGAAAAAGAGAGGCTGGGAAAAGACAGGAGCTGACAGGACGAACGCTGGTAAGCTTGACAAACAAGACGAACTGGCAACAGACAAACAGAAAACACAGGTATAAGTACACGGGATAATGGGGAATATGGGCGACACTTGGAGGGGGTGGAGACAAGGACAGGTGAAAACCGATCAGGGCGTGACACATACAGTATAATCATTTGTAGTAGTCACCTGGAATGCATTTCAATTAACAGGTGTGCCTTGTTCAAAGTTAATTTGTAGAATTTCTTTCCTTCTTAATGCATTTGAGCCAATCGTGCTGTGACAAGGTAGGGGTGGTATACAGAAGATAGCCCTATTTGGTAAAAGACCAAGGCCATATTATGGCAAGAACAGCTCAAATAAGCAAATAAAAATGACAGTCCATCATTACTTTATTAAGACATGAAGGTCAGTCAATCTGGAAAATTTCAAGTACTCAAGTGCAGTCGCAAAAAACCATCATGCACTATGATGGAGAACCGCCACAGGAAAGGAAGACCCAGAGTTCATTAGAGTTACCATCCTCAGAAGTTACAGCCCAAATAAATGCTTCAGAGTTCACAGAGAACTAAATAGCAAGAGTGAGAAAGGGAACGATGACAGGCTAGGAGAAGGAGAAAACAAATATTCATTCATATTTCACAAATTTCCTCAGGAGATTGAGAAAAGGGGGCCTGACAGATGAATGTTCCTGAGTCCATTTGTGTGTGTCTGTGTACATTTGTGTCCGTGCGTGTGAATGGCTTGGATGTTGCTGATTTTGGCGAGGGATGAAAACCCTGGTTTGGGATGTAGGCTGAGAGTCCATGCATAATGAAGGGAGATGATGTTACCACACCAAAAGAGAAGATAAGAGGGGAGGCAGTAGATCAGAGACTGTGACAGATACAGAGCCAGCACATCACATCTTGTCCTTTCAATGATGAGGAAAGAAAAAAGAAAAGGCGATGAGAGGTCGACTTTGTCTTTGATCTAGGATGCACTGACACACCAGGCCACAGGCAAAATGTTCACTTCTGTTCTCAGAACGTTTAAAAAACGTTCAGTTTTACCGCAAAGGAAACTTATGGTTTCGTTTCCAAAACCAATAGAAACCAAAAACGTGCTTTCCCACAACTTCCAAAGAACCAAATGTGCTAGCTAGGTCTTATTTTGATCCCATATAGTTTCACAATAGTGTTTCAGTTGATCAAATCAAATGTTATTGGTCACATACACATGGTCAGCAGATGTTAATGCGAGTGTAGCGAAATGCTTGTGCTTCTAGTTCCGACAGTGCAGTAATATCTAACAAGTAATCTAACAAATTCACAACTACCTTATACACACAAATGTAAAGGGATGAATAGAATATGAACATTTACATATGGATGAGCGATGGTGTGCGGCAGAGACAAGATGCAGTAGATGGTATAGAATACAGTATATACATGAGATGAGTAATGTAGGATATGTAAACATTATTAAAGTGGCGGCATTTAAAGTGACTAGTGATACCTTTATTAAGTCCATTTATTTAAGTGGCCAGAGATTTGATAAAAAGAACATAAAGTATACTTGGTAAACTTCACCCAATATCTATTTTCTACTTGAGGAGTTTGGAGAGCTTTACAAGCAATTTCAGCGTGTGAATAGTCCTACCACCTGCTCAGTTGTGTATATTTAGAGTTTTGCACTTGTTTTAACTGCCAGCTTGCTGTTCAATTTTCCTCTCTAAATTCTCAGTCATGAGTTTCGCACATCATCACTTGTCATTGTTTACATTAGCTGTTTGTGGAATACATTGTATAAGTTGTATAGATGCACTACAGTACCTTCATGTTAGGCAAGTGAAAAGGTATTAAGACTGACTTAAGAGTTAATTTTTCAGGTAAAATATTCTACACTTGAAAGTGTGCACCTGCCACACACTAAGATTTGCATACCATCAAAGAGTGCACACTTTCAGCATGGTCTTCCAACAGATGGCATCATTCTAACGCATCAGTGCAGACAGCCGTCAGACTATCTAACGTTAGACAATGCACTTTCAGGTGTACGACCTGAATAAGTAATCTGTCATTTAATCTCCTTACAAGATGTATAATTAACCCCAGCCCTCTGTATCCCTGTGTCTCCCAGGCCTCAAGTCCCTGGGCCTGACCATCGCCCAGTGCTACGAGGAGGTGGGTCTCCTGCTCCTCTTCCTCTCCGTGGGCATCTCCATCTTCGCCACGGTGGAGTTCGCCCTGGAGCATGACATCCCCGGCACCACCTTCAGCAGCGTGCCCTGTGCCTGGTGGTGGGCCACCACCTCCATGACCACGGTGGGCTACGGAGACATCCGCCCCGACACCACCCTGGGCAAGGTACTGGCCTTTCTCTGCATTTTGTCTGGAATCCTCATCTTGGCACTGCCCATCGCTATCATCAACGACCGCTTCTCTGCCTGCTACTTCACTCTCAAGATGAAGGAGGCGGCACTGCGGCACGGGGAGGCGCTCAAGAGGCTGGCGCGGGGTTCGCTGGGTGACTCGGAGGTGGGTGGGGCAGCAAGGGGAGGAGGGGTGAACCTGAGGGATGTTTATGCCAGGAGTGTGACGGAGATGCTGAAGCTGCCGGGAAGGGAGAGGGCCAGCACACGGAGTAGTGGAGGGGGTGACCTCAGGTGGTAGTGTGGAAGACGGACCACAAGGGCAGCTGTGGAGAAAAAGCTATGGAAAAGTTAAGCCAATTGGGTTAAAGATGGAATCTGCAGTTGGGGGAAACAACACTACTGGCTGCCCCACCACTGATGTTTTTGTTGCTGAGCTGAGGAGTGTCGTGAAGCATGGTAAAAATGTTAATTGGTTCATACTGTGCTCTTTTATCGCACGTGCAATGATGTCAGAGGGGGAAAACATTGCAAGCGGATGTGGTTGTTTCACCATTAAGGATTCCAGCTTTAGGAATACCATCAGAATATGACAACAGTGTGTACAATGTATAGGACATATCTAAAGGATGATGGGGGGGACAATTACTTATATGTCACCTGAAAGATTAGCCACAACTTTCATGGCTAACCTTTTTCAGTGTTGTGTTCTCTGACAACTGTTGCATGTTCTGTCTCCTCTGTATGTGTCACATAGACAAGATGTACAGTATAGACTGAATGATGTTATATTGTGTTTGATATTTCAAAACTTCTCTCCATTGAAAGATGTAGTATGTTATGATGTATAGAACAGTACAACATGACGTCATTGGAGAGCAATAAACAGATTTGACTTCTTCTTCACCCCAGTCTCTTTTTCCTGCGGGGTCACAGTGAAATACCATAAGGGCGCTGGGAGGAGGAGTCTCCGAGTCAAGTCTGTATGCAGAGCACACACAAATATCCTGAACTGGTTAAAGTCATTCCACAGGGTAGGTTTAACAGAGCAAATGAAAGGTGACCATACTTTATTAATCATATAACATCAGTGATACTATTGAGGACTGTATAGCATTTGGGAAGTCATCAAATGCTATAGTTTAAACTAAATATAGACAAATATAGGCTGAGGGTTTCAAGCTGTGGTTGATTTCAAATGGAATTTTGATAATAATATAATAACAACATACTGTATGTTGGATTCAGGTCTGTGGAGATCTTCACAATTGCTGTGATAATCTGTTCAGAATCTCAAACAGCTCTGACCACTTGCACCATGTACTTAAATAATCTCAATTGCAATCCAGGTCATTTGGTTGTGTTAGTATATGAAGTACAGTAATAACACGTTAAGTTGTTGTATAAATGAATAAACAAACTATCTACCCTTGTATTCTCAGTTGAACTTTGTTGTGCTTTTAAATGGTTGAAAGCACAGTGATAACACATTTTGGTGACAACTAAACCAAAAATCTGACATTTGATTTTCCATTGGAATTTGGTTGTGCTTTTAGGAGTGAAAGCCAATTAAGGGAATCATTGTGATACCACATTAGGAATTCAACAAACTTTTGGTTGTATTTCTGAATGGGTGAAAATAGGTTGTAATCTCATTGATCAACATATCAACCAAATATTACGCAATGAAGTGGTGTGTCCAGTGGGAAGAGACCGTGCCACCTCCATAACACAATCCAACCTGCCCTCAGAGTAGAATGTTTTCTCTATGTAGCACTAAAATCAAATGCTTTTCTCACATTTCTCCCCTGTAGTCACCTATAAATACTGTAAATGATATACTGTACATACATACGGATTATACTGTATTTAATCATGTAGGGAAAATATTTCCAGACCATAGGATTTTTTGCCTCTTCCAAACCTCACCTTCAGCCTTCTCTGTGGTATAGCTAAGTACAGAGCCATAATAAATATAAGACTTGCTTGTGCTAATGTTTTTCACAGATAAAACAAAATTATACAAATTACTTTGCTCGTGATGCACGCCCCTCAAACAGCCTGAGAAACAAGTTAGGATACAGATCCCATTTCATGTATTATCTGACTGGCACTAGTGCTTCTAAGTCAGAAATCCCATGCGCATTCCACATGTCATGTTTAGCCTATAATTGACTGTTAGATTTGTTTTCAATAATAGGAAAAGTTTCAAGGCACATCTGAGAGTTCCTGGAGGCACACCAGTGTGCTGTGATACACCGGTTGGGAACCACCTGTCTAGACGAGAGAATTTAGGACAATCATCTCAGTACACTCATTCAATATTATTGGAGAGATTGTATCATTTATACAATGTTCTATCCTCTGTATTTGTATTTGGGGAATAAATGACAAATAGAACTGGCATCAAGCCGAGGAAAACGTTTTGTGTTGGCAGGAGAGTGATCAACATGAGAGAGATAATAGTCCTTTTGATGCTGCATCAGATGAGTCCCGTTTGAACAGGCCCTGTGAGTTTTTATAAAACACACATGAAGCTCAAATAATAAGGGAGTCAATCAGACAGAGCGCACCAATCAGCATGCTCTCTGGTGAGGCTATTGGAGTAGAATTAATTTGCATGTGTTTGATCTACAGGGATGAGAGCACTATCCATGTCCCAGCTGGACAAGTACTCCCAACCCTCTGGAGAAAACGTACACACACACACACACAACACACACACACACACACACACACACACACACACACACACACACACACACACACACACACACAGTCGGGAAAGCTAATTAGTTTGTGTGTGTGTGTGTGTGTGTGTGTGTGTGTGTGTGTGTGTGTGTGTGTGTGTGTGTGTGTGTGTGTGTGTGTGTTGAACTATCCTTGTGGGCCCCGAAATATTCTAGGGCTAGGGTCAGAATTAGGGTTAGGTGTAGTTTTAAGATTAGGGGTTTAGGTTAGTCTTAGGTTTAAGGTTAGTGTTATGGTTAGGTTATGGGTTAAGTTTAGGGAAAATAAGATTTGGGATTGGAATCAATTATTTGGTCCCCACAAGGATAGCAGAACAAAACTGTGTGTGTGTGTGCGTGCTTGTGTGTGTGTGTGTGTGAGAGAGAGTAAGACAGTTAAGAGAAGGAAGAGATCAGAGAGAGAGACTGAGGGAGAGAGAGTGTGTGTTGACAGTGGTTCAGACACCATCCGGACCAGGATGCTTTATGGGTTGAGCTGTTTATTTTACTGCATCCTTTTCCTGGATTCTTTTTAGAGGATAAATCTCTTGGGTTTTACAAGCAGCCCCAGTACAAGTTACTAACACTAAACAGACATACACCACTCAACCGATGTTACCTTTTTAAAAGAGTAGCTATCGAACATAGGAAATAGCCACTGTATTGTTTCTCATACAGGATGGTAATAGAGAGGAGAATATAAACTGTTTTAGTTTGAATGCTAGTTGTGTCTAAGTACTTGGACCCCAAACTCAATTCCTATTTCATGGCTCTGGAAGTATATTCACTTTGCTAACAGTTCTATCCCTGGGGTAAATCTTTCTGCCTGAGGGAAATGGTTAGACATCCCGCAGCCTTGCAGCTGTGTTTAACATACAACAGGTTTAGTCAGGAAAAACTGCTAGAAAATATAGTTTACATTACTGATCACAATATCATACTTTCTTGTTAACATGTATGTGAAATGTATGTCAAGATGTTTAAGTTTCTATAAAAAAAAAGATTCCATTTGATAAACAACCCTGCCTTCTCTGCTTTTACTTTCCCTGTATATCTCTGCCCTCTTCTCTCTCACTCCTTCTTACTATTTTAAGATGACCGTAGAGTGGTTCAAGGAGGGATATTGTCGCTTGGACAGGCAGAAGGACATGTGCTGGGCTATGTAGTACATCTTCTTTTAGGGGTATGGGGTGAAAGAGACATGAGAAGAGATTGACCAGTAATTTATGGTAGTATTTCACAAATAGGTCAGAGTAGCAGAGGACAGATGTGAGTATTCAGTGTGTGTGAGATCAATAGGATATTTCTGTTTTACCCAAATGTTCCCCCTTTCATCTCTCATTTTGCTGTACTAAAGCCCTGTCGGAAATAGGACACACAATCTACTGTAGGTGAGTAAAGTAACAATGTTAAAGTTAAAGGGCTTTGTTACACCATTGTTTATGACCTGTGTTGTCGTTTATAAACATTGTTGACATTGGCAACCAACTATATCATCAATGTCATTTGAAGCGGTTCAGGATTGCAACTTCATGGCTAGTACAGAGCCTCAATCCGAAGCAGGATGGTGCAGAAGTCAAAATGAGGGCCAGGCATTCCCAGGGCAGAGAGAGAACAAAACACGTCATGAGGCAAAAACACTGCTGGGACACTGTTACGTGAATGAAGTTATCAATGTCCTTAAACCGAACTTCAATTAGACTACTCAGTCTGCCCCCCCAGAGTGTGTAAGATTCTGGTTGAATGAAGCAGACGGATAGCCAGCCTACAAGGGTCAAAACGTTTATTCATGAGAGCTCTGAAATCCTTACAATGTACAAAGCCTTTTATATTAACACACACACACACATAAACTTACATCAGTAGAGAACTCCAACCCGCTTTAGGCTGCTGTATTTTTCCACAGTACACATACATTCCTTATCAACCTTGCCACCTGTCTTCTAATCTCCTGCCAACTAAGCAGTTCCCAGGCCGTTGTTTCTCTTCCTAACTTAGGGAGGCATCTCTCCTGTTCCTTTCCCAAGGTCGTCTTATCAACTCTGCCCTGCTCATTTTGAAGTGGTAACAGTGTCTTAGTTTTAAACAGTCTACTCACCCTCAGCCATAGCCTTTATCATTTCTAATACATTTCAACAGGTTATATGGTTTCTGAGTGAAATCATTTAGTCAAACCTTTAATCATATCATTTCCATTACAGACACTCATGGAGAGAACACCGGGCCAAGAGCACTGAAAGTTATGGAGAAACGTCCTGCTATAGCTTCAAAACTATCCTCACGTTCTAATAGTATGGTTATAAAAGAATGGACGTGCAGAACCCAGCTCTTGCAATACCGAGCCTGTTGCTTGTTGCTGGGTGTATTTCAAGTGCCTCGTGTAGATATCTGTTCCCTCCCCCATCGCTGAGGCCCTGAGCACAAATCTTTCATCCCAAACTTCAAACGTAGTCTCATTAAACCCTTACGTCACACAGTCCTCAAGGAAGCACAGTGCCCATTTTGGAAGCAGAATAGAGAATCGATCCCCCCTTGCTTTCCAGGGTCCCATAGTTCATTAGGATCGGCACTTTACTCTCATGGTAAGTCTTTAGTAATGTCTTTAGTAAAGTTCCAGTGCCATGTTCTATAAATTGTCAGCAAAAGGCTTGTTTAGATGATGATTTCTGACTGTTATAATCAGTGTTTAACCATTTGGAAGTGGTCTGACTAAAGCTGCATGGATTTGTTTATTTAAAAAACATTTTGGGGGGTGCTATTACAACAGTCAATTGTAAGTATTCTTAGAATGAGTTAACTACTATTCAATACTGAGGTTATGAGTAGTGGTCTACATTGACATGGTGCATGGAGAGAAAGGCATGCAGCAGTAGTGTGTTCTCCTCAAACTCCACCCACCTGTCTGACCTCTGAACCCAACAGGGAATATCCTTTGCTTTGTCCTTGGAAGAATACACCCCTCCTGTCTAATGTAACTGGGACTCCCAATCACAGCTGTTTGTGATACAGCCTGGAATTGAACCAGGGTCTGTAGTGATGCCTCTAGCACTAAGAAGCAGTGCCTTAGACCGCTGCGCCACTTGGGAACTCTTAATCATACTCACAGTTTAATACCTTCATCATTTTTAATCGATGAGTGAAAATCCTTTCAATCAAGTTGTGGTGAACCAATCAGAGGTAGGATTATTCCTTGTGGAAGCCATGCCTTTGATCACCTGATGTCTGAATGAGTGTGACCAGGCGTCATCTCCATACTCCAACAGCATCATAATACAAAACAAATTGTCAGTTTAGAGTGTGTCTCTGTTGATTAATCCTCACAATGTATGCATTGACACATCCAACCTGTACATTTCTACAATTAGCTTACCCTCTTCAAATCCTAACCACATAGGAGGGTAAATGCTAAACTGACCTTTACTGTCTAGCTAGGGGCAACTTCTTCCCTCTACATGTTTGATTGTCCTTCTCTCTTTTCCAGTTGTTCAGTGACTTTCACATTTTTTATGTCTGAATATAGTGACAGACATAAGACTACATTGAAAATGTCAGCCTGAGATAAACCAGCTTCCAACCTAAGTGACACTAATTAGTTATCGTGTGAAACATTTAGTTCAAAGTGACAACTGGATTTTAAATATCATCCAAAATATTTCGCTGTGAGCCTCTAGGGCCCACACATTTTGGGAAGGGATTTGCACACTTGGCGAAGCAGTCCCATGCTAAAAAGACTAAAGAGAGAGAGAGAGAGAGTAAAGCAAAATGGTTACGACACATTGTAGTCTGAAGGAATGACTCACACCCTGATTTTAACCCAACATCATAGGCATTGCCGACTCAGTCTTGTACTGAAGCTAAATGTTTATATTTATCCAGTGCCAGAGTTAGCTCAAGGGCTAAACATACGCACGTCAAAGAGATGGCATAAATATCTTTCCATGCTTAAGCGATGTTGTAAGGATATTGAATGCCAAGTAGCTAGCTTAAATGCTAAATAAATATTTCATCCGACACCAAAAAGATTTCTAGGGGCTACAAGTTAATTTTGTACGCCTATGGATCTAACTGGTTTTCTGGTCAAACTTCGTCATTGACTGGTAAGGACTAGCCTTGTACGACCATCCATATCTAGCAAGTTTACATTCTATTTAAACTCGCAAATCAGATGGTCGTGCGAGGCTAGGTAAGGATACACAGATACACAGACGTCACTCCACTCTTCATTCTGAGTGGAGACAGTGAGAAATGGAGAGAGAAAGAAAGAAAGAAAGAAAGAAAGAAAGAAAGAAAGAAAGAAAGAAAGAAAGAAAGAAAAAAAAGAGAGCCAAGAGAGCCAAGTGTCTGCAGGTTTTTGTTTATTCCTTTCAGTTAAGACCTAGACAACCAGACGAGGGGAGTTCCTTACTAATTAGTGACCTTAATTCACCAATCAAGTACAAGGGCGGAGCAAAAACCCTCAGTCACGTGGCCCTCCGTGGAATGAGTTTGACACGTGTCATACAGTAAGGCTCAGACAGGGCTCCATAACAAACCAGTGGCTGATGTGCCATTGGTTTGGCACCTGTCTGTGTCTAGAACAATGTCAGTATACAACAATCATACCAATCAAATATTAATAGATTTCCTATGAAGCCTTTTCTCTCCCAGCTGCTATGAGGTGACATTTGGTAGACCAGCCCCCTTGTTTTGCTGGGGCACTTCAGTTGAGACATGGTAATGAGGTTAATGACCCCTGTCTGTTATCAATACGTTAAACCAACGTTTTGTTGCTACTTGTTCCAGTAACACATGCAGGTGTGTTCTAACGTTTGCCTTCCATATGCCAAGCTGGTATCTGAGGAGTAGAGATTGGTGGCACCTCACAATGGCTGCTGATTAGGTGTGGGTTTTTCTGTCCTGAAAGCACCTTCCAAATAAGGGTTAAGGTCAAATAAAGTGTAACCTATGATCATCTTAAAAGAGATTGGATGCCATTCAAATGACTTCAGCCACACTTTTCTAACCCTCTCTGATTTTATTTGGTAATTGTAGGGAAGAATGTAGGACAAGGAGCTTGTCCTTATGTATACAATTATCTAGGATTCAATGTTTGTGACATTGAAAGCAATAGCAGCAGCAAGGTTTCCAGTATCTGGCATATCCTGAGGGAGTGGCACTGGCACACTTGGTTCTCTCTTGATACACATCTTTTAAAATGATAAGGCTCTACGAATGCTTGAAATTAAACTTTTCTACATGATTCTCTATTTACAATGAAAACCCTCATTTATTTATACCTCATACAAGCCACAATAGCCTTCTGATTGTTGCCAGCAAAATCCTCACAATGCTCTGACAAATTATTTATAGTATCGTTTGTGGTTGAAATTGGTGGAAATCTCAACTTCATAGCCTGTCACACTAGCTGTGAATTCCCATATGTCTATACGGAAGTCCATTTGTTTTCATAATCTTATTCTTTGAGTTTATTGATTTATTTGGAAGCCAAAATGACTCAAATATTCACAGGCAAAAAAAAAGAAGTAATTTGATGTTTTCCACATCCTAGTCGTATACTGCCATCTGGTGTCTGTTCCACAGTAGCACACTTTGTGTACTGAAAATGAAAGTGGTTCTCATTATAGTTTATCCACATGGGGTCATCAACAGATTCAAACCAACAGAATGAAAACAAGGTCGGTTTCTGTTTCACCATGAGGATAGTATATGGCTGTGCCTACTTCTCAACATGTCCTCACCAAACAGGTTTATATGGAGGAGCAATTTTTGTAGAATAAACACAAGTAGGTGTGGACATGGATCTGATTTTGGGTCACACCATAGTTAAGAAAAAGGGAATATTGCAACATTTTCCTAATGTAGCCTACTGCAGAACAAACTCTCTTGTGTCATGTAGAAAATAATAAGGATTTGGGTCAACAGTGGTGGTTCTCTTCTTAATTTCATATTTTGGCATCTTTTGATCCCTAGACCTTTATGGAGATTCACTCGTGTATACTTTGACTTAACAGGATGTAATTTCTGGATACTCAGTTAAGAGAATGTTCCCCAGTGATGTACGACAGTAAGACACAACCAAAACATGCTACCATCTATTCTTTATTTGCATGAACATCTGCTATTGTGACCATAAATGATAATGACGTGTAGCTGAACATCCAGTATAAAATAAATGGGGGAGGAGACACTTAAACAATTTATTGGCCCTCACACTGGCTATATAGTAAAGGGAAGAGCAAAACATGTTTTCCTCAAACTATCGTCTGCCAGTGTAGTGTAGGCCACTGGGGGCAAACCCCGGAACATAACACTGTAGAAAATGGACATGTGTCCTTTCCAACAGCGACTACACACAGGCAAGGCCCAACAATTTCCCCCACAAACATATTGAACAGGGGTTAAATGTTTTTGAGCATTAATTGATGGAATAAATAAAGCAGTACCATTTAAAATGGGGAAAGCAGTTACACCTATGAAACTACACCTAACAAAAACATAAACACAACATGTAAAGTGTTGGTCCCATGTTTCATAAGCTGAAATAAAATATCTCTGAAATATTCCATACTCATGAAAAGTGTATTTCTCTCAAATGTTTTGCACACATTTGTTTACATCCCTGTTCTTGAGCATTTCTCCTTTGCCAAGGTAATTCATCCACCTGACAGGTGTGGCATATCAAGAAGCTGATTAAACAGCATGATCATTATACAGATGCATATTGCGCTGGGGACAATAAAAGGCCACTAAAATGTGCAGTTTTGTTACACAACACAATGTCACAAGTTGAGGGAGCGTGCAATTGTCATGCTAACTGCAGGAATGTCCACCAGAGCTGTTGCCAGAGAATGTAATGTTAATTTCTGTACTATAAGCCACCGCCAACGTTGTTCAGAGAATTTGGCAGTACAGCCAACCAGCCTCACAACTTCAGACCATGTATAACCATGCCAGCCCAGGACCTTCACATCCAGGATTGTCTGAGACAAGCCACCCTGACAACTGATGAAGCTGTGGGTTTGCGCAACCGAAATTTTTTTGCAAACTGTCAGAAACCATCTCAGGGAAGCTCATCTGTGCGTGCTTTGTCCTCACCAGGGTCTTCACCTGACTGCAGTTCGGAGTCGTAACCGACTTCAGTGGGCAAATGCTCACCTTCGATGGTCACCGGCACGCTGGAGAAGTGTGCTCTTCACGGATGAATCCCGGTTTCAACTGTATGGAGCAAGTATCAGCGTGTATGGCGTGGTGTAGGCGATCGGTTTGCTGACGTAAACGTTGTGAACATAGTGCCCCATGGTGGCAGTGGGGTTATGGAATGGACAGGCATAAGCTACCGAAAACGAACACAATTGCACTTTATCATGACAATTTTAATGCACTGAGATACCATGACGATATCCAGAGGCCCATTGTCATCCCATTCATCCGCTGCCATCACCTCATGTTTCAGCATGATAATGCACGGCCCCATGTCGCAAGGATCTGTATGTCATTACTGGATGCTGAAAATGTCCCAGTTCTTCCATGGCCTGCATACTCACCAGACATGTCACCCATTGTACGACAGCATATTCCACTACCCACCAACTTCGCACAACCATTGAGGAGCGGGACAAAAATTCCACAGGCCACAATCAACTCTATGCGAAAGAGATGTGTCGCGTTCCATGAGTCAAATGGTTGTTACCAGATATTGATTACCTTATTAACTCAGTAAATTATTTGAAAATGTTGCATGTTTATATTTTTGTTCAGTGTACGTGGGGCAGCGTTTTGTATAGTAGTGTCGACTGGCTTCCCAAATGCTGCAGTTACTAGCTATATTTTATTGGAACCTTTATCTGATGGCGAAAAGCATACACACACACACCAATTTGAAAAAAAACACCGTGTTTATTTTAAGACACCAAGGCCTGAATACTCAGGAACATTATGAAATACTTCGTTGCGAAGTGGTCATGGTAAATAACTTGACACAGACAATTGGAAAATGATAAACACTAATCCACATTGGAATTATAAAGTTAAGCACAACAGTGTCCCATCATTATGAAAAATACACCGCCTCCAGACAGTTCGAAGAGACATTTAGTCAACCATTTGAAATGTCGCCTGCCTCCGTCTCTTACACGATTTGGTAGCTGGTTGTTGATCCCGTTCCTTCTTTGTAAAGGAAATACAAAGCTGCCGTCAGTGTTACGTTGCTGGAGACGTTTGGAATCCACCCTGGCATGAGTGTGGCGCTAGCCTATCATGCTAACTAGTAACGTAAGACCTTGGTTTGAATCGGATCGTTTCAAATTTAACGGACAAAAACAAAACAGGCAATGCTGGCGGCCTGAGATTAGATTTGTAAACAAGGTCAACGTAAAGCGTTCACTTGGTTTACATAGCATTCACTTGGTTTACATAACTAGCTACCAACTAAGCCAACGAATGGTGAAAAGGAGAGTCCCAACCCATAAACAAATCTAAATGAACCATCAAAAGGTGAAGCGAGTTTCAAACATTGCTAACGTTAACTAATTGGCTAAATGAAAAGCCAAAATTAGCCGTCACAAATTAGACATGCTAACGTTACCACCATGACATTTAATCGTTCAACATATATAGTATAACGTTATAGCTAGCTAGCCATGTCAGCAAAAGAGTATTTTCGTTTTGTCCGTAACATCTCGATAATGAATACATTGTCCGCATCATCAGCATTGCAGATTGTCCGAAAGATCTCCACACTCCGTCGTAGAGAACTGCAGCCGCCTGACTGCTTCTTTGATTAGATTCCCAGACAATATTAATTCCTGAAGTAACTGATGTGGGTCGTCGTTCTCGACAGCTGCGCTGATCCTCTTTCGGTTCCAAGGTTTGAAATTGTCCCACTCCTGGTTACTTGAGCCAGGGAAGCTGTATGGACTAGCTCTGTTACTACGTTGCCCCCGGTTTCGAAGCGGTATGCAGCACCCGGTTCGTTTTTGTAGGGCCACGCCATTGTTGTTGTTAGCTTGTTTGATGTTGCTACTGCTGCAGTTGCCGGTGAGACCGTGGAGACACGACATCGTCTTTTGATTAGCACTATTGTTGTGAAGCTGCAGCGCCTCGCCGATTTTCGTGACCAAAGCGTCCACTTCTTTCGAATCGACGGTAACAGACTGCTCCAAGAGGATGTAGTTCTCCTTTCGACAAGGCATTTTGTTGTATTTGTGTGTTTCTCAGCTGTATTTTCGAAATGAATGGGAGCGTATATCAGTTCCTTCCTCTCACCACGTTGCTCGGCAGAAAAGCAAGCAAGTAACCCCCTCGATATTTTGTAAACAATGGATGACGTGGGATCCGGAATGTACCATTTCCAATGTGGGTGCGATCATCATTCAAATTATTTCAAATAGTGGGAATCAAAATTTCTATTATTTTCCGTACAAAGTATTAAATAATTAATTTTATTACAGAATTCCGTATGTATGACATACATTTTCTGAACACAACTCTGACTATCCATATGTTATTTAAAGACCGACAAGCACGATTCCCCTGATTTTATTCAGTCTTGGCACATCCAGCCAACTGGACACGTAACTCGTAACTGTCTAGCTATGTTATGTGGGTCAAATAAACGATGTTTTTAAAATAACCTCAAATTGTCATACACCTGACTTATTTCTTGGTGCAAATTGCTATATTCCACAACCCATGAAATCAAAAACCTTTGACTGAGAAGTATTTTATCACAATTAGCTATCATTCAATTGTTTGCATGCAATATTATTGTCAATGTCATCCCTCCACTCTAAAATGCTGCATATTTCAAATGTTTGACGAAAATTTGCTGGATTGTTGAAATAACCATAATTGATTAATGTTCGGATTATATAAATTACAATTATTACATTATGGTAATAAACAAATATATTTTTTATGCATTATTTGTGCAGATGTCAATGCATCAGAATGCACGATCTTTTATGCGCAAAACGTGCTGTATGCGTTTGATTTACATCTGTGGTTAGAAAATGGAGTACGTTACTGATTTCTCCGAATCGTACTGAACTCACGCTCCAGTCAAAGAGCGCCGTCATGACCATATAAGGGGCGACTATCGTGTTCACGTGGTGCGTGTCTGTACTACAGCCTGTCCCTAGCCCCTTCATGTCATTCGGGTACGTGATAGATTTCCTTAACACTTCGCAAGGCTTAAAATAAAGTCAGTATGGGGAATGGATTTAGTTGATACTTATAAGATGTTTACTAGGTTCAGAATACAATGCAATATCGATGTCCTCATTCTCTTCCGCTATGACTGAGACATGCAGTAAACAGCTGGCTGGTCAACAACAATTCCTGTTTGTGGTCTGCACTAGCAGCTGGTTGTGTTCCTGTTGCAGGAATGTTCCCATTTTACTAGTATGACTCTATCCTTGTCGGAGAGGGGGAGGGGAACTGGGGAAACAGTGTATTGAGTGTATGGTGTCTATTCATTTGACTTTGATAGGACTTGGAGCTCTGCCAAAGCAGAGGGTCATTGGGTTTCTTCCTTCCATTGAGTATGTGCTGACACCGTATAAGGCTCTTCCTAGTGTTGCATCCACTGAAAAACAATAATATACTTATTACATTGTTCAACATAAATAAACCCTGAGCTAACAGCAAAGTCACTCATCTGAGTTTAACAATGAGATCCTGACCAATGGGACATACAGTTCAGAGATTACATGACAGACAGACAGACAGACAGACAGACAGACAGACAGACAGACAGACAGACAGACAGACAGACAGACAGACAGACAGACAGACAGACAGACAGACAGACAGACAGACAGAGCCCTTTTGTAATGTCTCATTTGGGCTGAAACTCAGCAAAAATATGCAGTTGGCTTCACTAAATATTTGGTAGAGTTGAACTTGATGGATATGTAATGTGATGCTCCCAGAGATCTTGTATTAGAATAATTGACCTTTATCATATATCTTTGATTCAGTAAAAGAGAAGAGGGCATCCTCTACTGTTAACTAATATACAATTTTTCCAAGGAATAATTTGGCCCTCTGGTGTGTTTACCATGAACTGAACTTCATCTACGACTTCATCTAAAGTGCAATTCGCTATCCAGCTCCCTATCACATGGCAATGTTTGCATTGTGAACATGATGCAGTGAATGCCATTGGCTGTAGGACTCGCTTGGCAGAGCTGCAGTGCAAGCTGTTACTTGAGAGAAAGCAACGCTCTGCAACCTTCAGACAATCATAAAGCTCTCTCACCATATGAGATTGATCAACAAAGATGACATGCTGTCACCCGATAATCTTTTCAGGAGCATAGTGACCTTACTTCACCTGATGTTCCTGTAATTTACAGGCTACCAATCTGTCAAGTCACATAACAGCCTCATAATACTAAGGGGTTGTGGAAGTAGATTCCTGGCTGTAGAATTCAGTGCTGCACAACTTCTGTTCACAGTTGTAGTCCAGGAACCTTTTTATTTACCACAGCCTTTTGTCTGATTTCGAAAGAATGGCACAACAAGAATGTATCATAATACACACCCAAGTTCTGAAGTACAATTCATGTTTTATCTCAAACGGCGATCAGTGGGTATTCTAACTCTGAGAAGGAGGGAGTGTCAGAGTCAATTTCACATTCATTTGTCAGTGCTGTGAGTACCATCACCTCAACCCAGTTTGCCCAAAAGAGAGCCAAACACTAAGCCCCACTTTTGCCTATAAACAGCGTAGCTTGTTTTCCACCCTTAATTTAGGTCCTTAAATGTCATGTCTAATCTGGTTAGGGAGAATGCATGCGCTGTGTCAGTGATTAAGGGATCCTGCTCAGAGGCGGTGGATAGTTTGCTCGGCGTGCTGTTGCTCCATGGTGCAACCATCATCTGTGTCCCCGTAGAGAGTCAGTTCTAGGAACCTGCTCCATGGAGAAACAGACAGTATGCTGGACCAAATCTGAGACCCTGTGTGCTAACATAACTTCCTCAGTTGATGACTCGGTAATGCATATAGATGCGTGGCAGTAATTGGAATGGATGATGCTTGTACTAGATAGGTGATTGAAATGAGATGTGATTGAAGGAAGGGATTAACAATGACTCACTACTTAATTACAAAGTGTTGTAAATGAACAATATTTTAAAATACTTTAAACAGTTTCTTACCCCGAAAGATGTCCACAGAATGATAGGGGTAAACTATCTGGATCTTAAAATGGCTGACCCTGAAATAGCATGCTAATAGTAGCAGCGATTTCCAGGTCAATATACTCTTAGTAATTTAGACTAAAGTTAGCTATTGCAGGCACGGAACTACATCCAACTTTCAATGTCAGAAAACTATTTAAGAACATTGACATTTAAGCGGCCATAAGGGCCCACCTTTAAAAGGATAGTTCAACCAACTGACAAATGTAGGCTACCTAATATTATGGGTAATTAGCACAATAATGTGTTGCCATAACTTGGTTTGAAGTTACTTTGATTTGATTTAGGCATACTATTTGGAGCATTTTTACATAGCTCCTGCTTCATCCATGACTTTGCATTAAACTATTCTAATGCTACACCGTGGGTATGACATCTAAAACATATGTTTTGGTTGTATGTCAGACCTTGCTCTACTGCTATTGGTGTAAAGATCTGCATTAAAGTAAACAGAGAGCATTGTTGGACCTTTGCATAACATTCAATACACAGCACCACCAAATTACCCCATACAGGTTTGTACTGTACATCCTGTACCACTGAGAGTTGTGTAACTCGTCTGCCTCTGGATTTCTGCCTCTCAAAGTCATGTAAGGTGAAAGTACAGTAAGAGTCATTTGGGAGGTGCCTGCTTCTGAAATGCTGTTCTCTGCCATGAGGACAATAATGGGCATGGAAAGGTTTATTTTGAAATGCAACCAAGGAGCAAGAGGTCAACACAAGCACTATAACACTAATACTATTATTACTACTAATGTTAGTAATAATAACACAAGTAAAACTGAAGTATAAAACAAGGTTCATACATGCCACTCAAGCATTCTATAAACAGAGAAAGAGGAGAATAGTAGATTAGAACATTAATTAGATTAGAACATACCAGAACATGCTGTATTTATAGAACAGATATAAAATACATATACTAAACATAGAAATAAAGGACTTGAGGGTCATATTCCAGAACGTGGGGGCTGCTGTAAAATAATCTACTTCAAAGTGTGAGATAATGATTTGAGAAGTGTTATTGTATGAAGGTTAAGAGCCACCATTTCCACACATTTCAGTTGAAGGCATTCAGATGTACAACTGACTAGGTATCCCCCTTTCCCTTTCATTTATAATACTTTATCAATGGCTCTTTTTCTTTCATTGTTGTCAAATCACAAAGCATGCTACTGCCAAGTAGCCTAGGCGATAATCCTTGTGCTTCACAGTAAACTTGTAAACATAGGGAGAGTGTGTGTGTTCCTGTGAGTGTAGATTCGTAGTCCTATCCTCTTTGCGGTGGGCTAGCTGAGATTAGCTTGACATTTTCCCTCTTCCTGCTAATGCTAGTGAGGCGTTTCCTTGGTGCACAACCAAACACACTGAACAAAGTGCTAAAGGCATGAAAGAGCCTTGAGTTGTTCGCACAACTTTACCAAAGCTTCCTTTTGTGACGACTTTACTTAATTCTACATATGTATTTTTTTTTAATACTACTGGAATTGCACATTGGGGTATTCAATAGAATTTATATGGATTAAGGATTTGAAAGTAGAGAATAGGAAACTTAAACTGATTCTAACAACTCTTCCTCAAAAGATTATCAAAAAAATGGTCCAATCTGCTCCTCCCAATTCCCAAGGGCAACAGACCTGCTTGGATAACAGGGTCTGTGCTCTAACACTGTGATTGAATGAATCTATTTCTTGCCTTTACTTTTGTCCCATTTGATTGATGGTTTAGTTGGATATGTATCCATTATTGTTTTCACCTATTGCCTCCTGCTGCTTTGGAGAAGTGGTCATCATGAAGGAAAGCAGATAAGGAAACAATGCTCTTTAAGCCAATTTAGATGCAGCCAGGGGTTTGGAAAACCTTGAGCACAGTGAACAAGAAGACATCTTGTTAGAACAAGCCTATTCAAGGATGTAACTCTGCCTACTCTGGGCAACATGGAGGATATGGAGATAGTGAACCAACCACATGGGTTTGCTATTTAAATGCCTGCATGGCGTTACTGTTTTTATTGACCTCCCAATGCTTCACACTGAGCATGCATAATCCCTGTGTGTTTGTGTTCATTTTGTTTTTCTGCAGGGTGTTTGTGCATCAACAGTGTGGGTGTGTGGGGGTGTTTGTATGTTTGTGTGTTTAATCAGGCTCTCAGATCAGTGGATCAGGGTCACAGGAGGGGTTTCTAGTTGCTATGAAACAACAATACACTAGGAGATTAATTTTGTATCAATTCCAGGGCTGTTTGTGAGAGTGGCTGTTTGTATCTGTGTGTGTCATAGGGTAAATCCATTTGAATTCAATCCGTTTTTGAAATCACCCCTTTTAATTTGAACGAAACCTCCCATACATATATGCTCAAAGTGACAATTTGGACCTGAATGCCAAAACATTCAAGAGATAAAAGTGCTCAAAGTTGACCCCTTTTGCATACCCCATCATACCATGAGACATCCATGTCTCAATCACTGGAAAAGATAAACGGTTGAGATTGATATAATTTAAAAGCTTACAGACAGGGTTGTCAAACTATTTTATAATTTCTTGAAAAAAATAATCTGAGGTTTTTGTGTTGTGCCCGCCATCGGTTGAGACACAACATGCTCTTGAATACAGGGTGGGTATCATGTGAATAAAATAAAAAATTGAAATGTCAACTTTCAAATGGTACCACAAAATGGTTGGAGGTCCACATATCAGATAATGTTGAATTGAATGGGAATAAATTATACTGTTAATCCTCCATAGAAAACCTATTGAAATCATAGAAATATAAATAATAGAATAGACTTGACCATTTAAGTCAGGGGTGTCAAACTCATTTTGCCCTGGGGCCGCATTCGGTCTTCAATGCGGTCCAGAGGACTGCACTGAAAATGGGTTATTTCCTCGCTGTCAAAATATGATAAAAATAGTCCTCTATCCATGTTATTTTTCATTTTCTATGCTTCCTGACTGTCTAGCTTTCATTTCAGTGATTGTGTGAGCTGAACACGGTCAATAAACTGTATGAATGTAGGACCATTATCATTTCTACACAATTTCGATTTGGTTTTAGTCATTTTAATGTATATTAAGTTTGAGCACCGTTTATCTCCTGAATGTTTTGGCATTCAGGTCCAAAAAGTCCCTTTCTGACCACTTCTTCCATGGGCAAGCATGTATGGAAAGTTTTGTTTAAATCAAAATGGGATGCTGTCAAAAAGTGATTGAATTCAAATGGATTTACGCCATAGACGCCATGTGCATTCACCATGCAAATTCAAATATTTTGCTCAATAGGGCCATTTACAGTTAACCAATTCAGGAAATTATTCCTCATAGAAATAATGGCCAGATTTTTTTATTTCTGAATTGAATTTGATTTCACTTCATGAATTGATAGAATTCAAAATAGAATTGGCTCCATTGCTAGTTGATATAGACCCACGGTGCATTTATTGCACCTTTTTAGTCAGCATTCATCTTCCCCAGGCTAGCATGGTGATCCTTCACCCAGTCAAAACAAAGGCAAACGGGAGCCTGGGAAACGAGCTGGGGAGAGAGGGAGGCAAGAGGGAGGCAGGAATAATAGCAGGCCTGCCTAGAGGGAGGGTGTTTCTCTCTCACTCTCAGAAAACCTCACCCTGGCCAATTCCTGGGACTGTGATCTGATTTTGTGTGTGTGTGAAATTACAGGAGTTTAGAAGGAGACGGCGACAGTATAAAGCTCTGTGTGTGTGTGTGTGTGTGTGTGCGTGCGTGCGTGCAAATTAATACACATATCCATATTCTTTAAGGAACATTAGATTTATTTTTTGGGATTAAATGAATAATGAGAATGGAGGTTTCCATTTCAACTCAGTCGTTTCATTGTCTGATTGAAACTAATTTCAGATGAAATGTCTTAAATATCCCAATGATCAGAAATTCCAATCAATCAATGGACTTTCCATTCACTAACCGAGTTGACTGAGTTAATATGGGACTGATGCCCATTGCTTTGCACATTTGTTTTTGGTGGGCCACACTTGTCACACTCATTTACTATTTCTAAGAATCCCTCCCTTTGCCCCCTCCCCTCTCTCCCCTCCCACCCTTTCCCAGGCTTTTTCGGGCCCCCGTGTGTTGTTGGCCGGCGGGACCACGTGTTCCAGTGAATGCACCGATTGCCCTCTGATGCTGGCCCGCTGCCAACGCATGAGCCAATTGGCTATGTTTACTCTGCGCAGAGTCTCCATTCTCCAGTCCTGCTCCTGCGTTCACTGTCCTGCTTTTTCACCATATCTTATTATCTAACTGTCACAGTTTCTCTCTCTCTCTCTCTCTCTCTCTCTCTCTGGCCTCACCCCAGTACAAAGGGCAGCAGTGACCGTAGCAGTGAGAGGAGAATGCTACCTTAGGAATGGCTGTTGTTATCGATGAGCCTTCTGTCTACACCTAGCATTGAAGTTGGATTGAGGCCCACACTCAGTAAGATCCAATTATAATAGCCGGTAAGATCATGCTGACCATTGCCAGAGGTAGACATCGATGCACTGTGTGCGTGATATGGTCTAGTGTGGAAAGTGGACTCATTAGTCATTAGACATATCCAAGATTTAAATGGATCAGTGTTATGCAAAATAGGCTCGTCATCATCAACAGCAACACATACGAATACAGTATGTCAGCTTTTCCCAAACAGTTTGTTCCTGGAATACACTGGTCCAAACCTCCATGTCGTCTCTGTAGGAAAACACATCAGGCAAACATGACCCGTCACCCAAACAAACAGGCCCAACAAGGAGAGAAGTGGCATTGAACTTCGGAGTAAATAGAGCCATCTGTTTTGAAATAGGGGACCCTGGTTCGAGGCTATTTCAGTCGTTTGACCGTCTGGGCTCTTTTTTTCTAAG
Organism: Salmo trutta; assembly: GCF_901001165.1. NCBI lineage: Eukaryota > Metazoa > Chordata > Actinopteri > Salmoniformes > Salmonidae > Salmo > Salmo trutta. The sequence continues at coordinate 55,757,598 of NC_042959.1, read as the reverse complement.
TATAGCCATTGGTACACAGCTGGCTTGAGTGAGACATTTTCAACAATATGGCCATGGGGCTGGTGGGATGGGTCAAGCCTCACCCAGTTTTAGACCCACAAGGCTGTGAGTTATGACAGAGCTTGTTGGTACATAACTCTATCATGGCCACTGTATTCTGCTGACGAGCACCTTTAGCACAGATTGTAAAGTGCCTGGTGAATGATGTCCGCCATGTTGTCTGACTAAAGGTTATGGAACTGAGTCCAAACAGACTCTGAAGCAGAGCACAAACAGCGAAAGCTTTATCGTGTAGGACGTGTCGGTACAAGGGCAGACATTTTCTGTTTTTCTAGAAACTCTCCCACCTACACCTCCCCCTTCTTTTTCTCTTTGCTTGTTGCCACATGGCTCTCTACTGGTCTCCTTAACAATGGTAGAACATTCAAGAGAAAAATTGTTTTTTTAAATGGACAGAACTGTACACAGCCCTATGCAGGGGCCCCAATAATAAAGTGTTACACAACATTTTCATATCTAATCATCTGCTGTTCTGTCTCCCATGACAGTAGAGTACGTTATGTTTTCTCAGCATTCAGAGTCATGGGATGGAGCATATTTGGCTCTGGGCATATCACATCCCACAACAGAGAAATGGTATGTATGTATGTCTCTGTGTGTCTGTGTGTCTGTGTGTCTGTCTGTCTGTCTGTCTGTCTGTCTGTCTGTCTGTCTGTCTGTCTGTCTGTCTGTCTGTCTGTCTGTCTGTCTGTCTGTCTGACAGTACATGATCTATCTAACTAGATCCATAACCAGCTGTCTCCATGTGTATCAGAGGCCCTGTACTCTGCCTACATTGTCTGTCACACGGACACATGCACACACACATAGAAACCCTATCCTATCTAGGCTCTGGTGGTCAACACACCAGACAGCATCCCCTTAGCTGTCCCTCTCCTCAACCAAAAACACAACAGTATGAGGGAGGAGGATTTTGTCAACATTGGTACAAGATATGCAAGAGCAAACTGAGTGAATACCTCTGTTTTTTAAACTGTTCTCATAAGATAACATTTTACCCCAATCCTAACCATAGAGTATGATGGTTAAAATATATGTTATGTGACGTGGGGAACAGAAAACAAAAAACAATTATATATTAAAGTAAACATGTTGACAATGATCACATGGTATCCTGAGTGTACCAATCTGACCCACCTCACCCTACAGTCAATAATATGTGTAATCTATCTCCGTAATCATAGACCCAGTCTATGGGGTGACAGGTTGTTTTGCTCGTATGATACTATGTTAACACACTGCCAAAAGGCACCACCAGTAATCAGATGAATATATCATGAGACCAGCGGTTATAAGAGGAAGCTACAACAAACAACCTCCTCCTCCTCCCTCCTCTTCCCTGTCTCAATTGTTTTTCATAGCGATTGTCCGGAGGGTGTCAGGTTCACTGCTGTAAAAATCCATCTTGTTATATGTAGACACACACTGAGAGATATCTCTGAAGAGTTGTAGTAAACATTGACACGTTTCTTGGCTCAACCCTCTCACCATCAGGAAATCTACCCGAAGAGATACTGTTTCCTTGTGATTGGCTAGTTTTCTTACTTGTGATTCAATTGGTTTAGATTTTAGTTGCTCTCTCAACAACTGCTGGGTGCACGCATAGAGATTAAGATAGAGGACTCATCTTTATATCTGTGGCATTATAGCGTCTGTGACAGCATGGGCAGCACAATTGAGGCTACAACCCATAGGAATCCCCACCCAGTTGACCACTTTAAAATGGAGGAAGCATGGTGGAAGCCGTCAATGGTGCTGCCCATGATAAAACAGCCCTTTGGCCACTAGAGTCCTCTATCATTGTCTATGGGTGCATGCTGCATGTGCTGTGGTCATGCCACACCTTTAGGAGAACACCAACCCTTTTCTCTGAACTGCAAGTCACAGTTGTGTGTGTGTGTGTGTGTGGGGAGAGGGGGGGGGGGGGGTGCCCGCGCATGTGTCTGTGTGTGTGAAGTGGCATAAGAACACTTCAATTCAACCCAGTTGTGTTGAAAGCTGACCAGACTGGTAATAATATACTGCCAGGTTATCTACACCAACAGACATACACACACAATCTCATTTTCTCTCGCATACCACAAGGGTCAAACGTAAAGGTCAGATTCGATATACTTTCTGCTTGCGCAAGTCTTGCATCAGAAACTATTTGTGGATCTCAGTCAATGAAATCAAAACTGAAATGATATAATTTCCTGTATAACCCGTCATTCAGTCATAATGTGCCTAACATTATTACTGTCATAATGTGCCCCAATGCAAATATAATGAGTCATCGCAAAATCAATAGTTATGGTATCATAGTACATCCACAGGAAATGAACATAACTGACACCCGTTTTGAACCACTAGAGGGCAGTGTCTATTTATTGAATGACTCCACACAGTTGTAGTAGTGCATGTCGAGCTTGAGATATTGATTCACCTGATATTCTCATGAAATAAAAACGTCTTCTCACTAATGGAGAGAAGACGTAATGTATCAACGTTTCCATGGACCCGATTAGAATTTTAATTGCAAACGTAACAGTCCTTTGTGAATAATTGTCTTTCAACTGTGTGAACAGTTAGTGACAACAGCACTGTTATCAGTTATCACAGCCAGACAAACATATTAACAGACTGATAAACACATTGACCGGGTGATGTTGTGATGAACATATTCAGCATGCTGTATGGCCCGTGCAGGAATGTTGGGTCATCAATACAGACTCTGGGAACGTCCACGTGTAGGCCCCATCTCTATCACAGAAGTTTGGTGGCACCTTAATTGGGGAGGACGGGCTCGTGGTAGTGACAGGAGCAGAATCAGTGGAATGGTATCAAATACATCCAACACATGGTTTCCAGTTGTTTGATGCCATTCCATTCGCTCCGTTCCAGCCATTATTCTGAGCTATCCTTCCCTTAGCAGCCCCATGTGATCTCCACCCATGTTCTGTGTCATGTATTTTCTACTGTGGTTTTCCTAGAATCACACCTATGATCCCAGGCAGGAGAGGGTTGGGTTAGGTTCATGACTTATTATATAACACAGTAGCAGCGTGGGACACTGGTCCCAGATCCCTCGTCTTACTGGGAGAGAGTATAGATAGTATGTGTTGTTCAGCACACCATGGCTCTCTACCTCACTTGTTGTGTGTGAGTGGATGAATGTTAAAGACTCCAGCCACCCAATCCATAGACTGTTCTCTCTGCTTTCGCACGGCAAGCAGTACAGGTGCATCAAGTCTGACACCAATAAACTCCTGAACAACTTCTATCCACAAGCCATAAGACTGTTAAATAGCTAACAAAATGGCTGCACAGACCTTCACTTTATGCACACTCACAAGACCCTACACACTCACTTCATTTGCTCACACACACACACACACAACATACACACATATTTATACTGACTCTACACACACACACACTATACATATCTACCTCTATTTTTTATTTAACTAGGCAAGTCAGTTAAATTAAGGACAAATTCATATTTTACAATGACGGCCTACTCCAGCCAAACCCTCCCCTAACCCAGATGACGCTGGGCCAATTGTGCGCCGCCCTATGGGACTCTGGATCACGGCCGGTTGTAATACAGCCCGGGATCGAACCAGGGTCTGTAGTGACGCCTCTAGCACTGAGATGCAGTGCCTTAGACCGCTGTGTCACTCGGGAGCCCTATTGATCCAGTATCCCTGCAAATTGTAAATATGGTATTGCAACTGACCCTGTATATATAGCTTACTTACTTTCTTGTGTAATTCTTATTTCATATTTCTATTTCCTGTGTGTTGTTGTTCTACCTTATGTTAATTTTAGTATTACATTGTTATTGATTACTGCATTGTTGGGTTTAGAGGTTGCAAGAAAGGCATTTCACTGTACTTGTGCACGTGACATTAAAACTTGAAACATGAAACTTGATGTTTGGTGGGTTTGAGTTTACCCCCAGGCCTTTATGTCACTGCTGGTGTGGTGTGTGCCTATGTGTTGGTTTATGCTAGAGGGTCTCGTGCTCTATTGTTTGTGCGCGTGTCCGTGACTGTGTGTGTTTGTCTGAGTGAATGAGTGTGTTTGAGCGGAGGCCTTGTGTCTGCTGTGGTTTACGGGTGTGTCCCTGATCGTCTGCTTAGCTGGAGGCAGCCTCGTCTAAATATTAACCACATAAATAACCAGTAGCATCCATGACATCTGTCTCACGTCAGATGACCTCTCTTCAATCAGCACCATCAGAAATCAACACACACACACACACACACACACACACACACACACAGCATCAGGTACTCAAACCTCTATGGACTGCTGTGTTATGTAGCAGTGTATCTGTTTTTAGACTGAATAGTTCACACAGGGCTTTTTATCTGTCCTCTTCAGAATGAGAGAGACTAGGGGTCCAGTAACAGGGTGTATGTGCTGAGTCTTTATAGGCCCTTTGTAAAAATGCTTCAGTAATAGTCTTTTTCTTACCTTGGAGAACAACAGTCGAAGTGTTCTCCCCTTCTTTTTTTTCATATATCTACTATATTCACCGTTTGTGCGTGATGTACTGGCCGGTTGTATTTTTATACCACACCGCCCAGCAAAATAACACAGGAATCAGGATTTTCAGGGGAATCTCAGTTTAGAATCACATCTCATCATCTTCAGAGAGCGCTTAACAGGGTCGCGCCGCTCGAGTGTGTAAGAATTGGTCGCCCTGGCGTATGATACTGATAGGTTGGGAAAGCGAACACAACACAATTGGGCGTGCCGGCTGATGAATCATGAGGATTTGTATGACAGAGGGTCATGTTGCTTTACGCTTCATGTGACAAATTCTGCCTGATTTCCCCTTTGTTTCCCTCAATGTGTCACATCGGCAACCATCCATATCTGTTCTGTTTGGATGGGAAGACCCAGGAGGAAGTCAGTGAGCACAGATATGATCCCTTCTACCTCTCACCTCTCTCTCTACCGCAAATTTGCTGTCTCTCGCTCTCTATCACCTCTCTTCTTCTCTCTTTGTCTTCCTTTGTGTCTGTCTCGGTCTCTGTCTCCAGTCTACATTTTTCTTTAGAGCTCAAACTATCCTCCTACTGTGTGCCACACTCTGGCTCCACTGTACAATGACAGGCAACCCCCTGGAATATCCTTCTACTGGGGAGGTTTTGTCAGCTCTCAGGCTTCAATAGGCCACGGTCACCCCAAGGTGTTCCACTACACACACACACACGCACACACACCAGAAATGAGGTAGAAACAATGGCAGAGAAAGCCGGGAGCAATCTCTTATGACCTCCCTGGGTCGGGCTTCTCCAAACCCATTAAGGTCTCTCTGGAGAATTTACACCGACACACACATGCGCGCATACACTTTCTCTCACCTTCTCTCTCCCTCGCCATTTGCTTTCATTCAATCTCTCCCCCCCCTCAATTTGTCTACCTTTCTCTCTCTCTCTCACCCTCCCAACTATGTCTCTTTCTCCCCCTCTCTCTACACCTCTGTGTCTCCAGGGGTAGTCTCTGTGCCTGCAGGTAAAGCCTGAGGGGCCAATCCATCAAGAGTAGCCTCCCTCCTTTTCGTCCTGCTCTATCCTCTCACCACCCCCATTAGTTCTCTCTCTGTTAGATGTGTCTCTTTCACTCGCTCCTCTCTTTTCCATACGTGTATTCTCTCTCCTTTTTTAGTTGAAAACGTTAGTGTGTACTGGTATGACAAGTTCCGTATCTGTTGGGGAGCATACTTGAGTTGGCAGACTGCATAAGTTATAGACCACATCAGTTATGACCAGCATCAGTCACAGTCAGCATCCATAATCAGTCACAGTCAGCATCCATAGCACCCTGTATTCCTCTGTTGTCTTCCATCTGGGCATGGTCAGAACTTGGATGGGAGACTACCGTCTACCGGGAGAAATCAGTCGTGTGATATACCTTCATATCAGAACATTCATACTTCTATACCCCCAGACCACAACAGTTGTAACAGCAGACTTCCCATACATCAATGAAAAGACAAACTCTCAAGACACAGACACAGATGTGGAACACACACACACACACACTCCTGCTGACCCTTGTCCACCCAGCTCTAACGCAGCCAGTCCAATATGGAGGTGAGTTATGCCTTCATAAATCCCTATGCTAGGTAATCTGTTAGGAGGCTGGAGCCATACTTTTCTGATCACACTCTCTCACATACACACTGACAAACACCATCCTCTGCTGATTGCCAAAGGCGAAGGTCAGGCCTTTGACGGAATGAGCGCCATTGTTGCGGAAATATCAGTGACAAGTGACAAGGATGTCAACCTTCGTGGGAGTTATGAGGCCAGGGTCGGCGAGGGAGTGTATGGATGAAGTTGCCCCTAGACACTGATCTAAGTTCAGTTTTGAGTTATCCCATCTAATGGTTAAGGTTAGAGTTTGGAGAGAGGGATCTCATCCTAGATCTGTGCCTAAGGGCAACTTCAACCTGGAGCTTCAGGGGATTCAGAGTTACTAAATGTAACCACCAGAGGGAGACACAGATTTATTTACTGTACAGATATTTCAGACTCTCTGAATCAGTTTTTTCTTTCTCCGTCAATTTCTTACTTCCTTGCTTCATCTTTTCCTCTCCTCTTCTCCTTTTTCTCCTTTAGTCCAATGCTCTTTTCTCTCTGAATCTCTCCCCTCTTTTATCGCCATCTGTCTATCTTTGTCTCCCATCACAACGTCTCCTCTCTCTTTATCTATTTTTATAATTGCTGTATCTGTATTGTATGTTGGCCATCCTATGCCTTACCTTGGGCAGGCACACACACACACACACACACACACACACACACACACACACACACACACACACACACACACACACACACACACACACACACACACAAAGCTCATGCCTCTTAGTGGTAGTGGGGATTCAAGTGTGTCTAAGCCCATTGGGAAGGCGCTGGTAATTCTCCATGTCAGATTGGGGGGATTTTCAGAGCATGAGCCTATACCAGCTCCACTACTCTGTTAGTTTGTTTGTGTAGTTACTGTTGTGTTGTAGTACTCTCATAAACACAAAGGTAAACAGAACCCCACTAACACACACATGCACACACACACACCTTCTCCATTCTCCCCTTCCACCTTTCTTCACCCCCTTCCCTAAACCTACATTCCCTCCTCATTCCTGTACAGGGTCCTGTCGTGGTGCAGATTCAGGTCAGTGTCCCTGATGACACAGCAGAGCGCGCACACACACACACACACACACACACACACACACACATCAGACCATAGTATGTCCTGCTGCCTGTCAGCAGTCTGTCTGTGGTCTCCGTAAGTCAGCGAGCCTGTTAGTGTGTGTGTGTGTGTGTGTGTGTGTGTGTGTGTGTGTGTGTGTGTGTGTGTGTGTGTGTGTGTGTGTGTGTGTGTGTGTGTGTCAATGAGTGTGTAGGGAGCAGCTGTTGGTAGAGATCCATTGTTATTTAATCAGTTACAGTATGTACCCCATCTGGGGCTTAAATGTATATTGAGCGTCTAAAGGACATTGGCCTTGCTAGACTCCTATTCTTCTCTCCTCCACTGTCTATACATTCTGCTTCTTTTTACCCAATCCATTTTACTCTGCTCAATATTAATACTCACAAGTACGCTATTTTGTTCTGTTGTTGATGTGCAAGGGAGAGGAAAAGGGATGAAAGAGAGAGAGAGAAAGGGATTGAGAAAAGTAATGCAAAAAACACAGAGAGAGCAAGAGATGAAGAGAGAGACAGGCAATGAACAGAGAGAGAGAGAGAGAGAGAGAGAGAGAGAGAGAGAGAGAGAGAGAGAGAGAGAGAGAGAGAGAGAGAGAGGGGGGGGGGGGAGCAGATGGAGAGAGATGACACGATTTACACCCACTAATGAGTGACGCACTTTTCGGCCCATCAAAGTGCCCGCTGAAAAATCATGGGTCCTCGGCTCCTGTCCCCCAGCCGTCAAAGTGAACCGACCGTGTCACAGGCCCGACTGGCGGGGTGAAGGGATGGAGGGAGAGAGAACGAGAGAATGACAGAAAATGAGAGAGAGGGAGACCGAGGGTAGGGGAGATTTATGATATAACATTAAGCAACCAATGCCATGTTGTAAAATATCTCATGTTCAACTGTTTTGGCAGGCAAGTGCAATGTTGTCCTTGTCTGCTGCAAAACTCTGTTGTCATTGCAGAATGTCAGTGTTACATGTTACTGCTATAGTCTGCATTAACTGCCCCTTCCTAGAATCATTTTATCTATAGCTCCATCTCTCTTTCTCTCTTTTCTCATCCCTTTTTCCCTCTTAGTCCTACAACAACAGCAGGGATCCTCTCTCCCTCGTTCAGTCTCGCCAGTTCCCCCCACAAACTCTAACATTGAGTAACTTGCTATTGCTTGGGTCCAGTAGTGTGTAAACATGTGTATTGCTGCTTGCCGCTCTGTCAAGGTTAAAAGAACAATTGGGGGGATTATATGTATATGTGTATGTGTGTGTGTGCATGCATGTGTTTGTATGTACGTGTGTGTGTGTGTGTGTGTGTGTGTGTGTGTGTGTGTGTGTGTGTGTGTGTGTGTGTGTGTGTGTGTGTGTTTGAACCAGTGGGAGAAAATGAACTGTCTCTGCTCGAGCAGCAGAAAATCTGTTACTGCCAGCAGACGTGGCCAGTGCCGCGAATCGCATCGGAGTGGAGCAGAATGCTGATCTCCTACCCCTCCTCCTGTCCTCCCTCCTCTATTCCTCCCTTCTCTCCTCCTCCCACTCCTCTCATCCTTCTGCTCCTCCCTTCCTCCTCCCCCTCTTCTCCTCCTCCTCTACTCTTCATCCTCCTCCCGTCCACAGCAGACAGGATAGATAGACAAACAACCTCAAAATATGTAGAGCTGAAATGCATAGTGAAGCTGCTGTATGTTTAACTAATTTTAGATTAAGTGCAGTCACGTCCAACTAAAATGTGAACGGTTATTGTGGAAACGTTGTGTGCTGTGGAGAATGACTATGGTCATGTTGGCTAAGCCATGTGTTTCCCCTCTCTGTCTTTCCTTTGACAACCTGCACTGTACTTATCCACCAGTCCCATGGGTGGAGCTCTCCCACCAGTGGAGGCTGCTGAGGGGAGGACGGCTCGTAATAATGGCTGGAATGGAGTCAATGGAATGGTTTCAAACATGTGGTTTCCATGTGGTTGATAAGATTCCATTGACTCCATTCCAGACATTATTATGAGCCGTCCTCCCCTCAGCAGCCTCCACTGTCTCACACATACCTTAGGCTTACATTCAGCAATTTTATGTGAGTCCTTCTCCGGTGTCTACAAGCATGTTTGACCATCTATCTCTATGTATTAACACAACATTGCAACACAGTGAAGTAGTATTAGCTAATTAGCCAGACAATGGCCATTCATTTTTGAATAGGACTGGTGGAAAGCTTGACTGACCTTCTGAATACAGAACTACTAAAGGAGGGCTTGTAAAGAGTAATGCAGCAGACAAGGCTAGAGATCAGTGTCACCAGCCATAGAGCTGAACCAGCCATTCTCTGGACAGGTTACTGTGTTATTAGCTCTCCTGGTTGGGTTTTATGAGGCAACCCTTACAGCACCCGCTGGATGAGAACATCTCTATAAACACACACACACACACACACACACACACACACACACACACACACACACACACACACACACACACACACGGAGCTCCCCAGTATTTCGTGATCACTCTCCTTTGCACTCTCAGACCGTGGGCATGTTGTTAGTGTCCCTCATAGAGCCTGTCACCTCCAGACTCACACACTCATTCCCCCTTCTCTGTGTCCGTTCCCCACAATCTGTCGCTTTCTACAGACACACACCACGCCTGAATATTTCATACTAATTGGACATTTCAGGATGACTCTGCCATAACTAGGAGACGTCAGGATTGCCAGATGCATTATTAAAACTTTCCCTCCGCTCTCTCACCCTCCGCTCTCTCACCCTCCGCTCTCTCACCCTCCCTCTCTGTCCTTCTCTCTGTCTGTCTTTTGTGCTCTCTCTTTCTTCGTGCGCTCTGTTCTTCTATTTCAAAAACAACGCATGCTCTTTGATCAGAGTGGCATGGTGAACGTTGCCTTACCCCGGCCTCGTTTTGTTTATGTGCTGCACAGTACATAAGAAGGCGAAGAAGAAAGATGGGAGAACGAGTTTTACTCTGATATACATAGCTAATGTAGAGGACATCATTACAGACTTATTTCATCATTACTCTGAATGCTGTTTTTCAGCCATGGAAACCATTGGTATCAGCAAGTTCAGCGAGTTTTCTCCCCAATGCATGGACACATATATAAAAAAACACACACACACACAAATATCTTACACACTCAGACGTATGCAAACACAAAAGGGCCTCGTGCCTCTGTACGCCTGGCCATCATTAAGAAGAATAAGAGACGTGATGAGTGTCCCTAAAGGCCGGGGTGAGTTGAGGTGAGGTGAGTTGAGAGATAGATAGACAGAGAGATAGAGAGAGAGAGAGATAGAGAGATAGATATAAAACGAAGGGGGAAAGAAAGACGTATAGTTGGGACAATGACAGAAGAGGAGAGGCAAGGAGAGAGGGGAAGCGAAGAGAGGGAATGAGGGAGAGAAAGAATAACTGAAGAAAACGGCAACATGCATAAAGAATGCAGAGCAGACAGCAGCCGTGGCTGGGGCTGCCAACATCCAAATGAGATACCCTGGCATTTAGAATGTGGGGCGAACGCCCAAAATCAACAAGGGGCCAAATGAATAATGAACAGAGAAACTTTATGTTTGTGTGTGTGTGTGTGTGTGTGTGTGTGTGTGTGTGTGTGTGTGTGTGCGTGCGTGCGTGCGTGCGTTCATGAGTGTGCCGCCGGTTCCCTTTGTCATCCTATCAGGCAAGGTCATGCTTTCAACTCTCGCTGGCAGCCGTCGCTATCTCTGACTCTTCAGCTCTCCCTCCTTCTCCCCTTTCCCTCTCTCATTATGCACTTTTTGCTCCTTCTGGGAACTTTTTTCACTCTCTCTCTCCCTCCCTCTATCTTTGCCTTTATGTATGAGAATGTAGTTTTGTATTGTTTCGCAGAACAGCACCTCCTCTGATCTAGGGTGCATCTCAATAGACTAAAGTGCCTTACTCTCCTGTCCTCTCAGTTTCATCTGAAGAAAAATAAACCGGGTGACACATCAATATTTGTTTTGGATCTGTTCAACTCTCTCAGAGCATTGCACATCGAATATAAGAGATGAGGAGAAACCCTCTGCGAAGTTATTACGGCTTATTACTGATGCCCACCTTAATTCTTCCCATTTCTTGATAATAGAGTGAAACTTTGGTGTCTCTCTGAGCTGTGTAGGGACTGCGGATGGAATGGAATGGGGGGGGGGGTTTGGGGCGGCGAGGCAAGTTCTTGCTGATGCACACAGTGTTTTAATCGTTGAGTGAAGCGGGTTGGGTCTAAATGAGGCTGAACAGCTGTTAGAGAAGCCTCTCTCACTGACTCAGGTGTTTTTTAAAGGCCTGGAGAAGAAACTCCAACACACACGCCACCAACAGATCCCTGAGGACCAAGTCAGGGTGCAGAGGCATACCTGGAGACAAACTACGAGAGAGAGAGGGAGAGAGCGTTTCTAGCCTGTTTTAGTCTTCTTCCTTCCTTGTGTCTCTCGACAGTGCCTTCAGAAAGTATTCACACCTCTTGACTTTTTCCACATTTGTTGTGTTACAAATTGGGATTAAAATGGATTTAATCATTATTTTTTTCAACGATCTACACAAAATACTTTGTAATGTCAAAGTGGAAGAAACATTTTAACACTTAAAAAAAGCCTGACTATGTCTTGATTAGATAAGTATTCAACCCCCTGAGTCAATACATGTTACATTCACCTTTGGCAGTTACTACAGTTGTGAGTCTTTTGGGGGTAAGTCTCAAAATATTGGATTGTACAATATTTGCCCATTATTCTTTTTTTAAACTCTTCAAGCTCTGCCAAGTTGGTTGTTGATCATTGCTAGACACCCATTTTCAGGTCTTGCCATAGATTTTCAAGCATATTTAAGTCAAAACTGTAACTAGGCCACTCAGGAACTTGTTATCTTGGTAAGCAACTCCAGTGTATATTTGGCCTTGAGTTTTAGGTTGTTGTCCTGCTGAAAGGTGAATTTGTCTCCCAGTATCTGGTGGAAAGCAGGCTGAACTAGGTTTTCCTCTAGGATTGTGCCTGTCCTTAGCTCTATTCCGTTTCTTTTTATCCTAAAAAGCTCCTTAGTCCTTGCCGATGACAAGCATATCCATAACATGATGCAGCCACCACCATGCTTGGAAATATGAAGAGTGGTACTCAGTGATGTGTTGTGTTGGATTTGCCACAAACATAATGCTTTGTATTCAGGACAAAAAGTACATTTCTCTGCCATATTTTTTGCAGTATTACTTTAGCACCTTATTGCAAACAGGATGCAGAGATTTTGTTTGTTTTTTCAGCACAGGCTTCCTTCTTTTCACTCTGTAAATTAGTGGAGTAACTGCAATGTCGTAGATCCATCCTTAGTTTTCTCCTATCACAACCATTAAATTCTGTAACTATTTTAGTCACCATTGGCCTCGTGGTGAAATCCCTGAGCGGTTTCCTTCCTCTCTGGCAACTGAGTTAGGAAGGATGCCTGTATCTTTGTAGTGACTGGGTGTAATAATAGAAATTAATAACATCACCATGCTCAAATGGATATTCAGTGTCTGCTTGTTTTATTTTTACCCATCTACCAAAAGGTGTCCTTCTTTGTGAGGCATTGGAAAACCTCCCTAGTCTTTGTGGTTGAATCTGTGTTTGAAATTCACTGCCGACTGTGGGACCTTACATATAATTGTATGTGTGGGGTACAGAGATGAGGTAGTCATTCAAAAATCATGTTAACCACTATGATTGCACACGGAGTGAGTCCATGCAACTTATTATGTGACTTGTTAAGCACATTTTTTTCTCCTGAACTTTAGGCTTGTCATAACAAAGAGGTTGAATACTCAGAGAGAAAAAAAATCCACTTTGACATCGTGGGGTACTGTGGGGAGATCAGTGACACAAAATCTAAATTGAATCCATTTTAAATTCAGGCTGTAACACAACAAAATGAGGAAAAAGTCGAGGGGTGTGAATACTTTCTGAAGACGCTGTATGTTACTGTCGTTCCCCCTTTTTCTACACTATGTATACAAAAGTATGTGGACACCCCTTCAAATTAGTGGATTCGGCTATTTCAGCTACAGCCGTTGCTTACAGGTCTATAAAATTGAGCCCACCGCCATGCAATCTCCATAGACAAACATTGGCAGTAGAATGTCCTTCCTGAAGAGCTCAGTGACTTTCAACGTGGCCCCGTCATAGGATGCCACCTTTCCAACATGTCAGTTCATAACATTTCTGCACTGCTAGGACTGCCCCAGTCAACTGTAAGTGCTATTATTGTAAAGTGGAAATGTCTAGGAGCAACAACGGCTCAGCCAAGAAGGGATAGGCCACACAAGCTCACAGAACGGGACCGCCGAGTGCTGAAGTGTGTAAAAATCGTCTGTCCTCGGTTGCAACACTCACTACCGAGTTCCAAACTACCTCTGGAAGCAACGTCAGCACAAGAACTGTTCATCTATAGCTTCATGAAATGGGATTTCATGGCTGAGCAGCCGCACACAAGACTAAGATCGCCATGCGCAATACCAAGCGTCGGCTGGAGTGGTGTAAAGCTCGCCGCCATTGGACTCTGGAGCAGTGGAAACGCGTTCTCTGGCGTGATGAATCATGCTTCACCATCTGGCAGTCCAACGGAGCCAGGAGAACGCTGCCTGCCCCAATGCATAGTGCCAACTGTAAAGTCTGGTGGAGGAGGAATAAAGGTCTGGGGCTGTTTTTCATGGTTCGGGCTAGGCCCCTTAGTTCCAGTGAAGGGAAATCTTAACACTATAGCATACAATAACATTCTAGATCATTCTGTGCTTCCAACTTTGTTGCAACAGTTTGGGGAAGGCCCTTTCCAGTTTCAACATGACAATGCCTCCGTGCACTAAGCGAGGTACATGTACATACAGAAATGGTTTGTTGAGATCTGTGTGGAAGAACTTGACTGGTCTGCACAGAGCCCTGACCTCAACTCCATCGAACACCTTTGGTGATGAATTGGAACACCGACTGTGAGCCAGGCCTAATCGCCCAACATCAGTGCCAGACCTCACTAATGCTCTTGTGGCTGAATGGACGCAATGTTCCAACATCTAGTGGAAAGCCTTCCCAGAAGAGTAGAGGCTGTTATAGCAGCAAAGGGGGGACCAACTCCATATTAATGCCTATGATCTTGGAATGAGATGTTCGACGAGCAGGTGTCCACGTACTTTTGATCATGTAGTGTATTTTCACCCATTTTCTCAGTAACAGCACCATTGTGCCACTGGTTTGCCTCGAGAACACCTTGCCCAGACCTTGCGTGCTTTGCATCTTGTGTGTTTTATGAGTTCAGATTTAAAGGTAAAGCCCCAAAACCATACACTGAGAGGAAGAAGAAGAGAAGGAAGTAGAAGAGAGTCCACACCAGTCAACAGCCTTAGCCTCAGAAAGCTGCTGGTTTAGCATCTCTTCTCCAGATTATCTCCAGACTGGGGAGACACTGGTTTAAGGAAGTAAGGGCTAAAATAAACACAGCTCTGTGCCTGTGCTGCAATCCCCCTATTCCTATAAGCTGCCTGATCCATCTCCTATTCCAGGCTGCCTGGTTGGGAATAGGCTCTGGAAATTCTGCTGCTTGGGGGAAAATCCTGTTAATGACTAGGAAAAGCAGGAGACATACGTTAGAGTGGAGTAATACGATTAGAAAGGAGCTGGAGAGGCTGGGTTGAGTTTGAGCTGATTTTGGGCAAAGAGGAAACATTTCAAAAAGAAGTTCATTTCTGGGAGAAGTTGAGGTTTTCAGACTCTTTTGGAATCTTCCAAGGTACATATGTCCCTTCGCTAACACTTGACTAGGCATGCGTGTGTGAGACCTGTGTGTGTGTGTGTGTGTCTGCACAGACAGGATTGTTGACATGCGAGAAGCTGTCGTCTGGGATTGGCCTTGGGAGAGAGATAATTGCATGTGTGAGAGTCCCAGTGTGGTTTTCTAAAGGTTAGGGAGCGGGTGTGTTTTGGTGGCAATCCAGCGCCTGACCCAATTTCTATTAATTGTGTCGTGCCACTTCCTCAGTCTTGTCTAAAGAAGTGTTGTTGTGTGTGCATGTGTGTGTGTGTGTTTGAGTGTGTATGTATGAGGTCATTCATCCAGATAGTCAGGTATAGCTGTGTGCATGTGTATGTCAGTGTGGTGGGTAAACAATGTTTTCATCAAGGGGTTTTGGAGACATGTCCAAATCTTATGGCTTTTACCTGTCAGCAAATAATATACAGTCTATTTACCTGCTGTCCCACCTCCTCTAGAGGTTGTGTCAAGTTGGCTGGGTGTCCTTTGGGTGGTGGACCATTGTTGATACACACGGGACACTGTTGAGCGTGAAAAACCCAGCAGTGTTGCAGTTCTTGACACAAACCGGTGCGCCTACTACCATACCCTGTTCAAAGGCACTTAAATCATTTGTCTTGCCCATTTACCTTCTAAATGGCACACATACACAATCCATGTCTCAATTGTCTCAAGACTTAAAAATCCTCCCCTTCATCTACACTGATTGAAGTGGATTTAAAAAGTGACATCAATAAGGGATCATAGCTTTCACCTGGACAGGTTAAAGAAGGATTTTAAAGCCTTGAGACAATTGAGACATGGATTTAAGTGCCTTTGAACGGGGTATGGTATTAGGTGCCAGGCACACAGGTTTGAGTGAGTCAAGAACTGCAACGCTGCTGAGTTTTTCACGCTCAACAGTTTCCCTCAGCCCCCAATTGGCGTATATATTTTTTGACAGCACCCCCAAACCAAAACATCTTCCCGTGGGCCATGTTTCCACCTGTTACTAAATTCATAAATGAAAGTCATAAATTAGCCATTCCCCTAGTGAGTCGTTCCCTGAATAGAAGGAGAGCATGAAAAACAGTGATGTGTAGTGAGGTGGCCCTTCAGCCTTCTAGCTCTAATCTTAGAACATCTTTCCAATCTGAAGTGTGAAAGGACATACAGTATTTTTTCAATCAAAATGATGCAGCTAAGATAAAATAAAATCCTTGACATAAAAAGACTCCCACCAGCCTCCTTACTCACTCCATGTCCATGCCCCATGCCCACTAGATAAGAAAACGGAAATAAAGAAAATAGAATAAAAAGATGTAGGATCTAGATCCTGCACTGATAGATTCGTGAGGCGGCGATTTGGTGATTTTTACTTTAGCTTGCCTGATCCTTCCTCCTCTCTTCATCTCTTACCCTCCTCCTTTTGTCTTCCCCTCTGAGTGCTATATGAAAGAACGATCAGATCTCACGGCCAGCAGACAAGTTTCTCCCATAACCTTGAACAGATGATGGGAACCTCCGCATCTGTCTTTCACTCTTTGTTTCTCATTCCCTTTCTTTCTTTAGGGCTTTGAAGCATTATGTAAAGGTTGCAGCCTTTAATATCATCAAGTCCTTCTCTGTCTGGACTCATATACTCTCACCATAGTTACCTACAGAACAGCTATGAACAGAGAGAGTTTGAGAGAGAGAGTTAAAGGGTTAGGCCGTTTGAGAGGCAAAGAAAGGGGATAGAAAGGAATGCAGAAAGAGAAAAAAATGAGAGAGAGAGAGAGAGAGAGAGAGAGAGAGAGAGAGAGAGAGCATTCATCCACTAAAGCACTTGTGAAATCCATTCTAGCGAGCAGCATTCGGCACTATATTTCTGCCTCTCAGTCTGTCAAATGTCCATTAAAAAACAGCACTCATGCTTATCAGAGCACAGTCCTATTAATTGGTTTGTTTGTTTTATCTCATTTTTTTGTGTTTTTTATGGAAATGAACTGCACTTAATTGCCAATTGCCAATTCATTTTGTGTTCTTTTCTGTATGGGAATGAGGCTGTCATCAAAATAATGAGCTGGTTGTCATTGCAGGAGCCCTGCTGTTTAGATTCTCTATGAGAGGTTATTCTGTGTGAATCCCCTTTGGGAGTGCAGAGATACAGTTGAAGTCGGAAGTTTACATACACCTTAGCCAAATACATTTAAACTCATTTAAACTCAGTTTTTCACAATTCCTGACATTTCATCTGAGCAAAAATTCCCTGTTTTAGGTCAGTCAGGATCACCACTTTATTTTAAGAATGTGAAATGTCAGAATAATAGTAGAGAGAATGATTTATTTCAGCATTTATTTCTTTCATCACATTCCCAGTGGGTCAGAAGTTTACTTACACTCAATTAGTATTTGGTAGCATTGCCTTTAAATTGTGTAATTTGGGTCAAATGTTTCAGGTAGCCTTCCACAAGCTTCCCAGAATAAATGTAGTGAATTTTGGCCCATTCCTCCTGACAGTGCTGGTGTAACTGAGTCAGGTTTGTAGGCCTCCTTGCTCACACACGCTTTTTCAGTTCTGCCCACAAATGTTCTATAGGATTGAGGTCAGAGCTTTGTGATGGCCACTCCAATACCTTGACTTTGTTGTCCTTAAGCCATTTTGCCACAACTTTGGAAGTATGCTTGGGGTCATTGTCTTCCAAGATGGTATAGCAGTCAGACGTCTTTTGTCCTCATCTTGTCCCGTGTATAAATTACATTTACATTTTAGTCATTTAGCAGACGCTCTTATCCAGAGCAACTTACAGTAGTGAATGCATACATTTCATTCCATACTGGTCCCCCGTGGGAATCAAACCCACAACCCTGGCGTTGCAAACACCATGCGCTACCAACTGAGCCACACGGGACCAATCATGTATATATCTTTTTTCTTCGCACATATTTTGAAAATAATTTTCTTAACCTCAACTTCAACATACTCTCCTGCAATCCGCCTCACCCAATGTTGTATGGATCTGATATTTTCTTTACTTTTGAACCGGAACCCCCAATAGAAGCTAGCCAGCTAACTAGCTAGTAGCTAGTAGTCAGCTAGCCACTGCTAGCGGTCATCAGCTACTTTTAGCCCGGACAACTCTCGCCAGTCTGCACAATGCGACTCAAACCAGAGCAAATCGGACTTATTTTTCTCCATATCTCCGAATTCCTACCGCTTTTCACCTGAATCATCGCAGCTAGCTAGCTGATATCCGAGTGGCCACTCCTGGCTAACATCTCTGTCCCGAAGCAAGAACCAACTAGCCTGGAGCTAGCCTTTGCTAGGCCCATCTCCCGGTTAGCCGAAGAGGTTCATCAGCCACACCTTGGGCTACAATACCTATTTTGCCAATTGGCCTGGACCCCCGCCGACCCATCACGGCTGGAATACCGACGTAATTCATCCGAGGGGGTTTAGTGCCATCCGTTTTGTCACCAAAGCCCCATCTACTACCCACCACTGCGACCTGTATGCTCTTGTTGGCTGGCCCTCGCTTCATATTCGTCGCCAAACACACTGGCTCCAGGTCATCTATAAGTCTTGGTTAGGTAACCTTATCTCAGCTCACTGGTCACCATAGCAGGACCCACCCGTAGCACGCGCTCCAGCAGGTATATTTCACTGGTCACCCCCAAAGCCAATTCCTCCTTCGGCCGCCTTTCCTTCCAGTTCTCTGCTGCCAATGACTGGAACGAACTGCACAAATCACTGAAGCTGGAGACTCATATCTCCCTCACTAGCTTTAAGCACCAGCTGTCACAACAGCTCACAGATCACTGCACCTGTACATAGCTCATCTGTAAATAGCCTATCCAACTACCTCATCCCCATACTGTTATTTATTTGATTTATTTTGCTCCTTTGCACCCCAGTATCTCTACTTGCACACTCATCTTCTGCACATCTTTCACTCCAGTGTTTAATTGCTATATTGTAATTATTTTGCCACTATGGCCTATTTATTGCCTTACCTCCCTTCTCCTACCTCATTTGCACATACTGTATATAGACTTTTTATATTGTATTATTGACTGTATATTTGTTTATTCCATGTGTAACTCTGTGTTGTTTTTTGTGTCGCACTGCTTTGCTTTATCTTGGCCAGGTCGCAGTTGTAAATGAGAACTTGTTATCAACTAGCCTACCTGATTAAATAAAGGTAAAACATTTAAGAAAATTGTCCATTTGGAAGACCCATTTGCGACCAAGCTTTAACTTCCTGACTGATGTCTTGAGATGTTGCTTCAATATATCCACATAATTTTCCCTCCTCATGATGCCATCTATTTTGTTAAGTGCTCCAGTCCCTCCTGCAGCAAAGCACCCCCACAACATGATGCTGCCACCCCCGTGCCTCATGGTTAGGATGGTGTTCTTCGGCTTGCAAGCCTTCCCATTTTTCCTCCAAACATAACGATGGTCATTATGGCCAAACAGTTCTATTTTTGTTTCATCAGACCAGAGGACATTTCTCCAAAAAGTACGATCTTTGTCCCCATGTGCAGTTGCAAACCGTAGTCTGACTTTTTTATGGCGGTTTTGGAGCAGTGGCTTCTTCCTTGCTGAGCGGCCTTTCAGGTTATGTCGACTCGTTTTACTGTGGCTATAGATACTTTTGTACCTGCTTCCTCCAGCATCTTCACAAGGTCCTTTGCTGTTGTTCTGGGATTGATTTGCACTTTTCACACCAAAGTACGTTCATCTCTAGGAGACATAACCCGTCTCCTTCCTGAGCAGTATGACGGCTGCGTGGTCCCATGGCGTTTATACTTGCGTACTATTGTTTGTACAGATGAACGTGGTACCTTCAGGCATCTGGAAATTGCTCCCGAGGATGAACCAAACTTGTGGCGGTCTACAATTGTTTTTCTGAGGTCTTGGCTGATTTCTTTTGATTTTCCCATGATGTCAAGCGAAGAGGCACTGAGTTTGAAGGTAGGCCTTGAAATACATCCACAGGTACACCTCCAATTGACTCAAATTATGTCAATTAGCCTATTAGAAGCTTCTAAAGTCATGACATAATTTTCTGGAATTTTCCAAGCTGTTTAAAGTCAGTCAACTTAGTGTATGTAAACTTCTGACCCACTGGAATTGTGATACAGTGAATTATAAGTGAAATAATCTGTCTGTAAACAATTGTCAGAAAAATTACTTGTGTCATGCACAAAGTAGATGTCCTAACCGACTTGCCAAAACTATAGTTTGTTAACAAGACATTTGTGCAGTGGTTGAAAAACAAGTTTTAATGACTCCAACCTAAGTGTATGTAAACCTCCGACTTCAACTGTATGCTAGGCTATGCTGAGGCCAGACAGAGTGGGAGGACAACTCAAAATTACGGAGTCGTTTTCAATCTATAATTTGCTTTGTAGTATGTCAAGACAATATGACCATTAAAAATGTACAAGTCATAAGTCACAGGGAAGACAAATTCCAATAGAGCTATAACTGTTATTGTGTTTATTTTGTGTGTGTTATGGTTAACCCTTCTGCAAACACTCCACTACCATGTCATTTTGAGTTGTCACACATTTAGATCTAGGCCTAAAATTTGTTTTCCATCTGCCCCATGGATTCATTCGTAACAAATCTGGCCGGGTTTCGCGACAGCGATGGAACTTAGGCTTACCAGTGTTTTAACAATGCATCGTTTCCACAACTGCCGAATATGTAATATGTGTTTCCCAAAACTCACAGAGAAAACGTTCACTAAGTAAGTGGTTGGAGCAGGTGTTGATACTGATTGTATATTGAAAGAAAGGCAGCACTGCTCTCGGATCAGCTTTCTCCATTCAAATCTTATCTTCACATTATAATTATTTCATAATACTGACGACAGATCAGCTCCTAGAGAGATATTACCACCTATTTCTGCAAATATTGAGGTGGCGTATTCTAATGCTTACCCAATAAGCTCTAAAATCACAGATTTAGCACATCATTGCGCACGTTGTTACACATTATGAAATATATTGAGGAATAATTGTACAGTCGCCTAGCCTACAATTAGCAAAATATAACTAAATTGACTGAACATTACATTTATTTTTCTATATGATGTAAATATACAGTGACTTCGGAAAGTATTCAGACCCCTTGACTTTTTCCACATTTTGTTACGTTAAAGCTTTATTCTAAAATTGATTAAATAAGAAATATTCATCAATCTACACACATTACCGTATAATGACAAAGCGAAAACAGGTTTTTAGACATTTTTGCTAATTTATTAAATATAAAAACAGAAATACCTTATTTAAATAAGTATTCAGACCCTTTGCTATGAGCTCAGGTGCATCCTCTTTCCATTGATCATCCTTGAGATGTTTCAACAACTTGATTGGAGTCCACCTGGTAAATTCAATTGATTGGACATGATTTGGGAAGGCACACACCTGTATATATATATATATATATATATATATATATATATATATATATATATGTGTGTGTATATATATATATATAATAAGGTCCCACAGTTGACAGTGCATGTCAGAGCAAAAACCAAGCCATAAGGTCGAAAGAATTGTCCGTAGAGCTCCGAGACAGGATTGTGTCTAGGCACAGATCTGGGGAATAGTGCCAAACATTTCTGCAGCATTGAAGGTCCCCAAGAATAGTAGCCTCCATCATTCTTAAATGAAAGAATTTTGGAACCACCAAGACTCTTCCTAGAGGAAGGGCAATCAGGGGAGAAGGGCCTTGGTCAGTGAGGTGACCAAGAACGTGATGGTCACTCTGACAGAGCTCCAGAGTTCCTCTGTGAAGATGGTAGAACCTTCCAGAAGCACAACGATCTCTGCAGTACTCCACCAATCAGGCTTTTATGGTAGAGTGGCCAAACGCAAGCCACTCCTCAGTAAAAGGCACATGACAGCCTGCGTGGAGTTTGCCAAAAGGCACCTAAAGACTGTCAGACCATGAGAAACAAGATTCTCTGGTTTGATGAAACCAAGATGTAACTCTTTGGCCTGAATGCCAAGTATCACGTCTGGAGGAAACCTGCCACCATCCCTACGGTGAAGCATGGTGGTGGAAGCATTGGGGATGTGTTTCAGCAGCAGGGACTGGGAGACTAGTCAGGATTGAGGCAAAGATGAACGGAGGAAAGTACAGAGAGTCCATTGATGAAAACCTGCTCCAGGGCGCTCAGGACCTCAGACTGGAGCGAAGGTTCACCTTCCAACAGGACAACGACCCTAAGCATATAGCCAAGACAACGCAGGAGTGGCTTCAGGACAAGACTCTGAATGTCCTTGAGTAGCACAGCCAGAGCCAGGACTTGAACCGGATAGAACATCTCTGGAGAGACCTGAAAATAGCTGTGCAGCGACCCTCCCCATCCACCCTGAGCTTGATAGGATCTGCAGAGAAGAATGGGAGAAATTCCCCAAATACAGCTGTGCCAAGCTTATGGCGTAATTCCCAAGAAGACTCAAGGCTGTAATTGCTGACAAAGGTGCTTCAACAAAGTACTGAGTAAAGGGTCTGAATACTTACGTAAATGTGTAAAATGTCAGTTTTTGCTTAGAATAAGGCTGTAACTAACAAAATGTGTAAAAAGTCAAGGGGTCTGAATACATTCCGAATGCACGGTATAGGCCTATGTAGCTTATGTACCATATGTTTTCATTTGAAGTATCTTTTACTTCTTTGCTTGTTTGTAACAATTCCAAAGACATTGGCAACTTTGTATTTTGAGTCAACTTCATTGTGAAGGTAGGCTTATCAGCGGTTACATAGAGACAGATAAACATCTTGATTCTATGTTGAGCGGAGATCTTCTGTGTATAAAGTGACGTGGAAGGGCAATAAAAATCATCTAATGACGCACTTAGAGTGGTCTGAGGCAGTTGGTAAATAATGAGTGTTTTCAAGTGCGACTTTAGTAATGATGGTTTTGGGAAACAGCTCAGATTTAACCATGCTCCTACAAAGGTTCTAATGAAACTGGGCCCAGGTATAAACGGACCAGAAATACGCTGATGTCATTTACAGTAACGTTTGTTACATTCCAAATTGCATTTAATATGTGTTACATTTACACCCCCAAAACTATGTGGAATTTCCTCCCTATCACTCCCTCTCTATTGCTTTCACATTTCTCAGAACAAGTCACTGAGGGCAGGGAGAAAGGGTGCACGTTTTCAGTAGGAAACCAAGCCCAATACCATGGTCTATCCCCACATTTCATGTATTTTCCTTTGACACGCACTGTACTGACATAGCACATCATTATGGAAGAATGGAGAAGGGAGAAGCCCATTTGGGGTGACCTCCCTACCTAGGTGGAGTGAACTCTCGCCCCGCTGAGGAGTTCTACTGTCAGGCAGGAGTAGCTGTCAGGGTGATTTGATAGGGTGTGCGTTCGACAGAGGAGGTACCAGCACTTAAGGAGAGACAGCTCTCCGAGTTCTAAATGGAAAAGAAAAGGATGATTGTCTTGGTGGCGAACGCTGTCCCTGTGATGCTGTCAGAATCACTCTCTCTCTCTCTCCCATCTAACGGTTTCAATCTCTCCTTCTCTGAGGACTGACAGAAGAGGTGTATAACTCGTTGTTCCTCCATCAAAAGGATTCCATCTCTATCTCTCTTACTCTTCTTCTCTTTCCTTCTTGCACCTCTTATTCTCACTAAGGAATCAATAGGAGTAGCTTCAGTAGTAGGAGTCTACGTTAACCAATCCCAGTAGATGCCCCATGATTCTGTCTCTTTCTCTATCACTTTCTCTCTCAGGAATATGACAGAGGTTGTGGGAGCTGTCTTGTGTTGTACTTGCGGGATAATGTTCAATGCTTTCTGTCATCTCTTTTCAGTGCTACAGGGGTCTGTGAGCCGGGTGTTGTAGTGTGTTTGTGGGAATCCTTTGTGCATGTTTATTGTGTGTGTGAGTGTGTGTACGTGTGTGAGGGCATGTGTGTGTGACTGATCTCAGCGCCTCTGCAGTGAGGATGCTGGAGCTCAGTAGTGAGGATGTTGGAGCTCTGCAGTGAGGATGTTGGAGCTCAGTAGTGAGGATGTTGGAGCTCAGTAGTGAGGATGTTGGAGCTCTGCAGTGAGGATGTTGGAGCTCAGTAGTGAGGATGTTGGAGCTCAGTAGTGAGGATGCTGGAGCTCAGTAGTGAGGATGTTGGAGCTCAGTAGTGAGGATGTTGGAGCTCAGTAGTGAGGATGTTGGAGCTCAGTAGTGAGGATGTTGGAGCTCAGTAGTGAGGATGTTGGAGCTCAGTAGTGAGGATGTTGGAGCTCTGCAGTGAGGATGTTGGAGCTCAGTAGTGAGGATGTTGGAGCTCAGTAGTGAGGATGCTGGAGCTCAGTAGTGAGGATGTTGGAGTTCAGTAGTGAGGATGTTGGAGCTCAGTAGTGAGGATGTTGGAGCTCAGTAGTGAGGATGTTGGAGCTCAGTAGTGAGGATGTTGGAGCTCAGTAGTGAGGATGTTGGAGCTCTGCAGTGAGGATGTTGGAGCTCTGCAGTGAGGATGTTGGAGCTCAGTAGTGAGGATGTTGGAGCTCAGTAGTGAGGATGTTGGAGCTCAGTAGTGAGGATGTTGGAGCTCAGTAGTGAGGATGCAGTAGTCATTGCCATCCATCCAGGATGCAGGAGATTGGTGGTTGTTTTTTTAGATGAGAGGCGACAGACATGTCGATATGTTAGGGGACCTTGAGTCAGTGTGTCAAATAGAGGCATGCCCAGGCTTGTCCTTTCTTCCCCCGGCTACGAGACAAAAGACTTACTCTGGATTAAAAGGACTAGCTGAGTGTGTGTGTGGGTGTGTGTCCTCCCAGTATACAGCCTCAACTCCCCCCACCTCTAGTGACAGATGTGTTTGTTTCCCTCCTCTCTCTTTCCTCACCTCAACCTCCATGACAACCCAACAACAATGACATAAAATACCAACCCACTCCGAACTTGAATTGCATGTTCGTTTTTCTTATCAGGATTATCATTCGTTTGGAGCTAGCATTTCTCATCTTTATGGTATACTGTATTTTGAATGTTCCCATTCGTCTTTAGCATGGCACGTAGCTGAAATTGCCCAGAGATAGGGTATCGGTTTGATGTGTGGTGCGGGTTTGAGATAACGATTGCCTGCCTGCTGCCTGTGGCACCTTTGGAATCAGGAGGGAGGTACTTATTGTGTCCAGTTGCTTAGGAACGCTGCTCCAACTTGTCATTCTCCAGAATGAATGCACATCGTAAATGGAGGGGATGTTGGGAGGGTTACTCGGTTTATAAAACAGATTAGGATGAAAGTCTGTTTGGTAGAGGGGTAGTCTGCAGTTAAAACATTAACATTACCACCTCGCCACTGTTTTGGTAAACCGCTGTGGGACGGGGCTTGATAAATGCAACTAATCTCAAGTGAATATAACCATATTTTGAGGATATACTGTGTTTGTTGACAAATACATTGTTTACAAACAATGGAGTAAAATAAGCTTATATTTGGGGTTCTGATGGGGTAAGACAAACTAAGCTTGTGAGGTATTTGTACGTTATATTTTTCAAGAATCAATGGGTAAATGTACTCAAACAGAAATATAAACGCAGCATGTAAAGTGTTGGTCCCATGTTTCATGAGCTGAAACAAAAAACGTATTTATCTCACATTTTGTGCAGAAATGAGTTTACATTCCTGTTAGTGAGCATTTATCCTTTCCTGAGGATTATTTCTGTCTGTAAAAAAAGCCCTTTTGTGGGGAAAAACTCATTATGATTGGCTGAGCCTGGCTCCCCAGTGAGTGGGCCTACACCCTCCCAGGCCCACCCATGGCTGAGCCCCTGCCCAGTCATGTGAAATCCATAGATTAGGGCCTAATTAATTAATTTCCTTCTATGAACTCAGTAAAATCTTTGAAATTATTCCATGTTGTGTTTATATTTTTGTTCAATATATAATTAATTAAAGTCCAATCACCGATTGCCCCGTTAATTAAGCTTCAACAATTTGTTCTTCACACTTCCTGGAGATTTTAAGCAGAAACTTAAAGGAGTAGTGAGTTACTTTAAAACTATTCACAAACAAGCATATTTTTGTGCAGAATATGGTTGTAGGCTTACTAATGTGGCTTATTGTGTGTGTGTGTATGTTTTTTAGAGTCGTGCCCCTAGAAAGAATGAAGGTGAGAGACCCTTTTGCCTGTGAGGAAAAGGGTATGGTTTTGTGTCTGATGGACAGAAGGTCATGTGTGCTGTGTGTGTGGTTGCAGCCCAACAACATACACGACCGAGATGGTGTAATGTGTATGTGTGTGTGTGTCTGTGTACTGATGTAGGATCTTCATTTGAGCCAATTTGCTACAACAGGCAAATAATCCTGCATCAACAGGAAATATGAATTATTATTATTAATGCATTTTTCATTAGGGCAAATCAAGTCTGAGATTTTAAAAAGAAAATTACAAACTTTAGAAGCATTTTAAATGTTGAATACACTAATAGTTTACATTACTTGCTGTGAAGGAAAATTCTCAGCAACATAAGAGTGATCAAATTAAGATCCTACATCTGTAGGCTACACTGTTGTTCAGCGTGGGTGGTTTTTAGCCCCTGTGGCTCAGATAAGCGTTCTCACTCCAGTGGATCTGCCATGACAACAGGTATTAGGATATAATTTGCTATTAAGCCTAATGGAGCTCAAATAACCAGGCCCAGAGCTGGTGTTCTGCCCGTCTCTCCCATCATGTCATGGCTAGCCTGGTGGCCTCTCTGTATCACTGACCCCAAACAGCTACTGCTAGCCAGTTACTACAACTAGGCTTATCCTCCAAAGCAAACACTCTTGCCAGCCATGACTAACTATCCATAGCTAATGCTAGCTACATACAAGTAAAGCTTCATAGTTAACTCACCAATCATAACACTATTCATAGCTACTATAATTACAAACAGTGAATCTGATGAGGCAAAGACATCTCAGTCAGAATGGTCAATTGTGCTAATCAGAGAAAATCCATAACCCTGATGGATTGCTTGCATTATTAGCACAAACAGGCTGGTGGAACACTGTCTCAAAAGACACGAAACGGAGCCTAGAAAACTGGCAGATTCTGCACCTCTCCATTTCTGAATTACCATCATACTTACCATCATACAGGCTAGAAAAATGAGGGATGATTCACTGTTTAACAACCATCCATTGTCTTCTTCAACGGGCATACAGATGGAATATTTCCATTGTGCGTGCGTGTGAGTGTGTGTGTGTGTGTGTGTGTGCACGTGCATGCGTTCATGTCGATATATGTAGTCACCAGACATTGATACAATCATTTCCATTCATTCAGATCAATCGGCATGATATAACCACCAGTATTATCCCCACCTGTATGTAATTCTATGCCTGACACTACTCAGCTCAACTCAAAGATGAGTGGCTTGTGTGGGGAGCTGAATCCAGAAGGTCAGAGAGAATGTGCGAATGAGAAGGTGAGCGTGGATGACAGGGATGAAGTGTTGAGTTTCATTGGTTTGACAGGGGGAGAGGGTGGGCCTCCCCAATCAGGGCACACAGTTTAAGAGTCATTGGGTGGACTGTCAGCCGCATGACACACACGTGTTGGTCATTGAGTTACCTCTAAGATCATACAATGGCCATTGTGGGCGAGTCATGGCCCCCTTCCAACCCCTAGAAACAGAACACATGCTATTTGCCCTGACTCCTAAGGTTAACAGCTGTCTCTCCTGTCAATCTGTTCCGTGTTGGCCGCGCGCGCAAGATACAGAGACAGAAATTCCCCTGCTTTCCCTCTGCTGAGTGTCACATTCAGATATAGATACAGTAAAACTGCCCATTTGAGTTATCTATGACCCAATTGAGTGAGTGGTGGCCTCTTTATCCCCCCTAAAGGGCTGTCTCTGTCAGGGGATTGGCCAGTGTGCCAGATTTAACCAGGAAGTACTTAGCGACAGACAGGACACTGTTTGCGTTGGTTCACCTCCCACTCAGAATGTGGCAGGAATCTGAAAGAAAGAAAAATAAAGAGAGACAGTCTGAAGTCTACATTCCTGATGCTGCTCATTTTGAGATTGAGGTTGTGTTTCAGAGGCTGTCAAGCCACAAATGACTGAATGCTTAAGTGCAATTGTGGCTTTCCTAAAACTAGTCCTGAATATCTATTTTTGAAATGTGTTAACTTAAAGACTTTTGATGACATGGATACTCTTGTGGCCTACACCGAATGATTAAACCCATCTTGCTATTAATTAAAATGCTATGGGGTGTCATTCAACAGTGCTGCCTTGGTAGGTTCTTTCCTTTGTTACGAAATGATACGCTGTCACATTAGAGAGAATATAAAACGTTCTTATTTAAGGGTTGAGTGATTGGACATGAAAAGATGAGTTGTACAGGGCTTTTATTTCATAATAAATAACTCCAATAGAAGCTTTTCTTTGTTTCACTCTCCGGGTCTCTGAGTGTCAGAGAGTTTGTTATTAGCTTTTTAAAAGATACCGCTGTCTCGTACGCCTCCCCACAACAATGGTCATCACACAGTTATGCTCGCTGGGAATGTTTCTATATGTGTTCCATGCATTTTGTGAACACTATTCTTGCATGAACTTCAATTTGGTATTTTAAAGGGATTATGCTCTGCGTTGTATTAACCCCCTCTGCCCACGCGCGCACACACACACACACACACACACACACACACACACACACACACACACACACACACACACACACACACACACACACACACACACACACACACACACGCGCGCACACACACACACACACACACACACACACACACACACACACACACACACACACACACACACACACACACACACACACACACACTGTGATCACCCAGCATCCTTTGGGGGCTCCTAATGCCATTTCCCCTCAGGCTCCAAGGCTGTAACAGGCCTACTTAGTCTTTGATGCTGGTCACATATTTGGCAAGACCTGTATCTAATTTAAGGTTATTGGGGAAAAAAATTGACTTGACTCAGTCACAGATTTTAACCCCTAAATGAGTCCATAGGTGAAAAGAGACTGCAGTCCATGGTTACTGTTTGTTTACTTAGACTGAGATGACTGACGTTAAAGTCAATGATCGTGATGGGGCGGGATGGGGAAGTAGGGAAATTGAGAGCAATTCATATGTACATACCAAAATTACCAGTCAGTAACTTCAATCCATAAACAGATTAAATGTAATCCCTTAGCAACCTCTGTATGTTTATAACATCTGTGAATACTATTTTCTAGAAGATTACCGGAAGTTTAAGTACCTTTATCGACTGGAACAAATCTTTCATTCAAGACTTACCATTTCAACCCTACAGCTTTCAATAAGAGCCAGTAAAGTTAGAGAATTAAAATAACAATGTCCTACTTACATTTCTACCTTGACTTGGTGCTGAGACTGACAGCAGTTGATAAATTACATTTGTCGACATCGCCATGACAACGCCATAACGAATGCGAATGCCTGTCTGGAGTAATTTAGCTGGTAAACATTTGGTTTCCAGAGGTGGCCCCATGTCTACCTATAATGAGAGGGCTAGTTATTCCAGCTGTATAGGCTAAGGCAAGACCCGGGAGGTGATGGGTAAGAGCATGGCATGGAGCGATATCCAGCTAGCTAATGAGGCGAGTGCATTTGCCCGAAAACAGTGTTGGACTTCTAAGCTAACGCATACTCAAGGCTACTTGTCCTCCGTGGCTGGACTGGAGCAGATGTTTCACATTAAGGGCCGTCGAGAGATAGAACGAGAGAGAGAGTGCAGGAGAGAGACATGCATCTTCCATTCGTCTGTCGAAAATGTCACTCTGCAATCTGAAAGCGATCAACCCGGCCAGCAGGGTAGCAAGTGAGGGCCACATGTTTCAACCAGATCTTGCCTGACTGACTCTGTGTGTGTGTGTGTGTGTGTGTGTGTGTGTGTGTGTGTGTGTGTGTGTGTGTGTGTGTGTGTGTGTGTGTGTGTGTGTGTGTACCTTTGAGTAAGAGTGTGTGTGTTCAGATTTCATGACAGCAGGTAACTTCCCAGTGACAGGCACATGTGGCGTGATTAGCCCCACATTCTCCTGAGGATTTCTCTAATGTCCAAGTTATGACAAGCCATGGTAATAATTAACCTCCATGGCTGAAACCCCTGCCTGCCTCACTGACTGATGCCTGCTGTCCTCATCTTCAATGCTGCAACGCCCCCCCCCCCCCCCAAACTCCCCCCATCTTTGTAGAAATTCCACTTTACCTCTCATAATGGTGTTTTCAAAGACCTGTCAATCATTGGCGTCTGCGCTGTTCACCTAGCAACAGGGAGCGGGAAAAGTTAATTTGTGAGGATACAGGGAGAGTGAGCGAGAGAAATGGAAGAGAGAATCCTTTAAAAAGTGGAGCTTGTTATTGTTTATTTCCTCTCTGGTTTACTGGGGGAAGGATTTAGCGGGTGGGCTGGCCATGGGCTATATGTGATTTAGTTGGAATTCCTTCCCTCGCTCCACTCATCTTGGCTGTGACTGACAAATAACATGGCGAGCCAACCTTAATACCCCTTAATCTGAAATGCTTTATGAATCATCATTTTCTCTCTCTCTCTCTGTCTGTCTCGCCCGCCCGCCCTTCTTTTCTAGACTTATTACCACTGTGCATGTACACAACATTCTCTAACAGCAAAATATGTTTATGCTTGTGGTAGTGGCATACAT
Organism: Salmo trutta; assembly: GCF_901001165.1. Lineage (NCBI taxonomy): Eukaryota > Metazoa > Chordata > Actinopteri > Salmoniformes > Salmonidae > Salmo > Salmo trutta. Next base: position 55,726,879 of record NC_042959.1, on the reverse strand, counting down.
ACAGGTATATATACTACATGTAGGTGTATATAGGCCTAAACTACTCACTTTGATTGGCAGGTGCCATATGCCAAGTGCAGACTGGCACCTCAGAGGTTTATGTACAAACCATTGTCAAGATGAATTGTATACCAGTTCACAATCAAGCTATAGGGAGACAGCATCTACTGTAGTAGCCTTGCATTCGTCTGGAACGTTGGGTCTGGTTGATACCTGAATGAGAAACCAACTCCTTCAGGAGGGTGTTGTTGGAGGGGCCAGCAGGGGGCACTCTTCCCTCTGGTCTGACCAGACCCAGCAACACCTTCATGAGAACACAAACACACAGATGTTGTGTACCATTCCTTCACCCTCAGCAGCAGAGCATGTCCATAAGGCAAGCTTAAACCCCCTCCACTCTGCTCCAAAGTGTTCTAATCCCAAATACAGACCCTGTCTCAAAAACCTCCCTTCAACTCTTCACTATCCTCCTAACGTACGCAGGCACACACGCGGGCACACAACCACACACCTCAGAAACTCACCCACTGAGAGCTATATTTGTGTCACACTCAAGCGAAGCCATTTGTGTCCCACTCAAGAGAAGACACTTTGAAATACAATTGAACATGATTCTTATTTTGTTCAATTCCATAGACAAAACGTGTGCTGCCAGTGTGAAGACTGACTCAGAGGTAATCCAAAGACACTCGAACCAAAGCCTATACAGGGTGTGCAAGGTTCTATGATTGAGTAATTGTATAATCAGGTTTTCCCCGTTCTGTCAGCGCCCGTACTCTGAACAATGGACAACAAACAAAAGACACCATGGTGCCTTTTCTCCTTGAGTGTGAGAAGGTAGAGCAAGCCTGACAAAAACGGGTTTGTGTGTGTCGAGGTAACAATGCGAGCAAACACCAAGCGAATCGAGGCCATGCAGAAGATGTGGCATGGAAGAGACAGGTTATTCAGAAACGAGGGGACAGGAGGAGAGGCTGTTGGCTCTGGATAAACGACTGAACCATGCAGCATTCCAACGCTCCGGGCCATGCTTTGGAAAACCAACTGTCATGAGATTCTATAATAAGATCATCCTTCTTAGACGATAAGCATTTTCTTTGACTTATTTTTCTACCTTTCAGGCAGTTTTTCTCTCGTTGCTGCCATTGTAGTTGTCAAAAGTGTTTTTGTGTGTTTTTATTTGCATTTGGGACTGACATCAACAGAACTAGGACATCCGGAGAGGACCGGTGGAGATGGCAGGAGTTTGGGCTGATATGGCACATTGCGATGTTGTTGTCTGTTTCGCAGCAGGGTTTGTGGCATCTGGGTTACATGAGGTGCACTGACTGGCAAATACTGTAGGTTCAACTGCAGTGTCATCCACAATGTCCCAGGGACTACAAATGTAAATTAACCTTTTACCTTAATATGCCACATTTATTGAAATACTGGTACGCATTGCCCCTTTCAAATAAACATATGAAAAGTCATAACAGTAAGCATATGGATTAATTAGTATGAATGACCAATTAATTGCAGTCAGTCAATGAAATTCATTGTGTCATGTGATGTACATGGTCAAATGTCTTATTACATATGTCAATGAATGCTTATGCAGAAACCGGTATTATATTTATAAGGCATTTACCTTGGACATAAGATCATGGGGCATTATGTAGAGTCATCTCACCACAGAACCCACCTCCAAGGACAAACACAGAAGCCATTGTGGCACCACTCAGCACACGTTACCTGCAACATGAGGAGAAGAGTCATTTTACACACGAATTCATTGTCTGGTACAGATCCATTGATTAGACTGGCTTCTCTTCTATAACAACAACATGTACCGGTGGTTGTGCCTGCACTACACTGTGTTCCTTACAGGTAAAATAAACCATCGCTCTCCACAAACTATACACTGTCACTAAGCGTTAGGCAATAACCCTTCTCAAGGGGACGGATAAATGAAGCGGACCGAATGAGAACGTACTTTCAATGATTGCAATCAGAGAGACTTCTGGGGGGTGGTGGTTGAGAGGGGGGAGACTGCCATCGCTTTAAGAGGGGGAGACACAGGCAGAAAGATAATCAAAGGAGGGGGGATGGTGGTTAGGGGGAGACGGAGCTCTGATTACCCATTAGCGTTATAACGGACTGCATGGTGGCAGCTGTGGGATGCGAGCTGCCAGAGGGCCTGATTGAGTGATTTCCAAGCGTGGCTGGAGGCCAGAGAGACCGGAGCTCATTCACTGGTTAGCAAGTGGCCTGGCCTCCGCTTCATCGCCCGTAGGTGGGGACAGCAGTCCCTGCTGGTCGAGGGAGGAACTGGAACTTGTCTGAGGAGAGAATAGGAGGCAACTCACTGTGCATCATAACATGGTTCTCTTTGAGAACTAATTGAAGCTAACAAGGACCTATTGACTACCCATAGGCTCAGGGAATGAGACCAGCATAGCGTATGATGGCATCAACTTGTTTAATTAATATGAACTCAAACACATAGAAATAAGCTTGATGCAGGGCTCCAGGGTGGAATTGGGTGGATTACCTGACACGGGTGATAGAGTACCTGTCACACTCGATAGCCACTGGTAAATTTTGAGGATGAACAGGAGGGTAAGGCCACAGCACAGAGGTGGGTGTGGCAGTTCTGGGAGGAGGGGTGCAGTGTGACAATGAATAATGATGTAATGAAGGGAGATTGATGGGCAGTCATCACTGCTCTGCTGATTTCAGAGATTGAAGTGGTCTCTCTCTCTCCCTCCTCCCCTTAAGTTCATCTTACCCTCTCTCTTTCAGAAGAAGAAGGGATGATGAGGAGGGTGCTAATGTCAGTCTTTGTCCACTGGATTTTGTGGCAGCGGGAGTTCTGAGATCTCCTAATAGTTCAGGTTAGAGATTGGGGGAAATGTAAGCTGATAGATCTATGGCCAAGGATAACTTCTACATGAAACGGGTGGTCACAGTGTTCCATGGTTGGCACAGGGGAAGCAGGGTGTGGTTGTTAGTACTGTGCATGTGTTATACACACTCAGGTCCCAAGGGGCACTGTGACAGGGGCAAATACACTCCCACAGTCCCACACAGATACCAGTAGTGTCATGCAACATTACACAAAGCCAGAGATCTGATACATAAACCCCCCCCCCCCTCTATACACACACACGCACGCACACACACACACCCACACACACACACACACACCCACACACACACAGGGTGCGCAGGGAGAGCAGCCTTTCAACGGCTGAATAATTCTCACTCTGTGTTTTCAAGGGGAGGAAGTGGGACCCACCTGACATTCACTTGACTGTCAGCTCAGTTCACACTATTCAGAGATGGAGAGAGAGAATGTGAGAAGGATAAATAGAGGAAGGAATAATATGGATGGACAGAGGAGAGGGAGGTGTCTGTGACAGGGAGATGAAGAGCAGGGAAAGTGTTGGGGAAAAAGTGGGTGAAAATGAAGAGAATGAGACAAACTGAGCACAGAAAGAAACACTTGTCAGTTCTCTTGGCCTTAGACGGCGGTTCTAAGGTCAAGGTTCACCAGATTGCATTATTTTCCTCTCTTACTCCCTGTCACTTTTTTTCTGCAGAGAGGCATGCCAAAATATGATGAAAGACTGGCGTGAGTGCCGGTGACACGACATTCGACACCGTCAACTACAAGCCCATTCCCCTGTCACACACGTGCTGCCTTTCAGGGTAAATTGCTCTAATTTGTGTTACAGCTTTTCAAAAGACGACCGAGGTGGGGGGCTTTTTTTCTTGCTGCCGGTGCCGATCGTTTTATGACTGGATTTTTCATGCTAACCTATTCCCCATTAACTGTATAATAAAATATATATATATAGTTGAAGTCGGAAGTTTCAACCACTCCACAAATGTCTTGTTAACAAACTATAGTTTTGGCAAGTCGGTTAGGGCATCTACTTTGTGCATGAGAAGTCATTTTTCCAACAATTGTTTACAGACAGATTATTTCACTTATAATTCACTGTATCACAATTCCAGTGGGTCAGAAGTTTACATACACTAAGTTGACTGTGTCTTTAAACAGCTTGGAAAATTCCAGAAAATTATGTCATGGCTTTAGAAGCTTCTGATAGGCTAATTGACATAATTTGAGTCAATTGGAGGTGTACCTGTGGATGTATTTCAAGGCCTACTTTCAAACTCAGTGCCTCTTTGCTTGACATCATGGGAAAATCTAAAGAAATCAGCCAAGACCTCAGAAAAAAAATGTGTAGACCTCCACAAGTCTGGTTCATCCTTGGGAGCAATTTCCAAACACCTGAAGGTACCACGTTCATCTGTACAAGCAATAGTACGCAAGTATAAACACCATGGGACCACTTAGCCGTCATACAGCTCAGGAAGGAGACACGTTCTGTCTCCTAGAGATGAATGTACTTTGGTGTGAAAAGTGCAAATAAATCCCAGAACAGCAGCAAAGGACCTTGTGAAGATGCTGGAGGAAACAGGTACAAAAGTATCTATATCCACAATAAAACGAGTCCTATATCGACATAACCTGAAAGGCAGTTCAGCAAGGAAGAAGCCACTGCTTCAAAGCCGCCATAAAAAAGCCAGACTACGGTTTGCAACTGCACATGGAGACAAAGATCGTACTTTTTGGAGAAATGTTCTTTGGTCTGATGAAACAAAAATATAAGTATTTGGCCATAATGACCATCATTATGTTTGGAGGATAAAGGGGGAGGCTTGCAAGCCGAAGAATACCATCCCAACCGTGAAGCAAGGGGGTGGCAGCATCATGTTGTGGGTGTGCTTTGCTGCAGGAGGGACTGGAGCACCTCACAAAATAGATGGCATCATGAGGAGTGAAAATTTTGTGGATATATTGAAGCAACATCTCAAGACATCAGTCAGGAAGTTAAAGCTTGGTCGCAAATGGGTCTTCCAAATGGACAATGACCTCAAGAATGCTTCCAAAGTTGTGGCAAAATGGCTTAAGGACAACAAAATCAAGATATTGGAGTGGCCATCACAATGCCCTGACCTCAATCCCATAGAAAATTTGTGGGCAGAACTGAAAAAGCATGTGCGAGCAAGGAGGCCTACAACGTGACTCAGTAACACCAGCTCTGTCAGGACTAATGGGCTAAAATTCACCCAACTTATTGTGGGAAGCTTGTGGAAGGCTACCCAAAACATTTGACCCAAGTTAAACAATTTAAAGGCAATGCTGCCAAATACTAAGGGAGTGTATGTAAACTTCTGACCCACTGGGAATGTAATGAAAGAAATAAAAGCTGAAATAAATCACTCTCTCTACTATTATTCTGACATTTCACATTCTTAAAATAAAGTGGTGATCCTAACTGACCTAAGACAGGGAATTTTTACTCTGATTAAATGTCAGGAATTGTGAAAAACTGAGTTTAAATGTATTTGGCTAAGGTGTATGTAAACTTCCAACTTCATCTGTACACACACACACACACACACACACACACACACACACACACACACACACACACACACACACACACACACATATATACATATATATATATATATATATAAACTCATATAAACTCATATATATATATATATCGTATATATATATTGTATATGCAGGTGCTATTTTCCCTATTCAATCCCTTTTAATGGTTTCTGTGTGTCTCATTGTGAATCCTGCATGAAGTCAGGTTCCATTTTCCTTTAAAAACAAGTATGTTTGAAGAACAAAATGTGTTTTGACTTGAATGATAATTAATATGTTGTGCAAAAGTTTATCTACAGCCTTCCCTGTAGCTCAGTTGGTAGAGCATGGTGTTTGCAACACCAGGGTTGTGGGTTCGATTCCCACGGGGGGCCAGCACAGAATTTTTTTTTATGACATGTATGAAATTGTATGAAATGTATGCGTTCACTACTGTAAGTCGCTCTGGATAAGAGCGTCTGCTAAATAACTAAAATGTAAAATGTATCTGCCCTTGGTTATTTTTTCAATGACATTAAAAAAGTAAGACATGTCTACAACTGGGTATTCAGTGCAAAATCATGCCATTCTCTCACATGTATGCAACATGTCTCTTGTAATGAGTTACTGCTCATATGTCGGTGAGAATAACAAACAGTACAGTGCTGAAGAAATCTGATGAAGCGTATGTGCAAGGAAGTGGAAAGAAGAGAGAGAGCTTCGCAGGAGACATGCAGTACCGTACTGTACTGTGTTGTGTTGCTGATGCATGGATCATTTTGTTGTAGCAATAGCCTTCAGGCTCTGGGTCTGCCTCGCTTGGGCTGCCTGCTCAAAAAGAGCCTTGTGTTGGAGGATATGGGAACCATGACTGAACAATTCTCGGCTTTATCCAAAATGGTGGAGCAGGCCCCACAATGCCTCTTAAATGATGCCCATATCCAGGGTCCAATTTCAGATGAATGACAGTTGTCTCATTTGGAACCACCTCTAAAGTAACAAGTGGCTCAGTCTAGATGTGCTGAACATGGTTCAACAGGGAGTAGGAACCTAAAAAATCAACTAAAAGGATCTTAACTCACTCAAAACATGCAAATGTGTTTTTCTGTTGCTTATTAAAAAAATAGATTTCAGTCTTGGGGGTGTGGTTCGATGTGGGTGTGTTATCGTACCCTAGCAGTTGCTGTTGTTTGTTGCTCTTGAGACACCATAGCAACAACATAGCCACTAGTCTACCACTTCCTCAAAATAGTCAGAAATTATCTGAGATAAATCAAGAAATCAGTTATTCATTTAGACGATTTTGGACCTTATAGAATATTATCTAAAAACTATTAGTTCTTGCACATAAATATATACAGTTCCGGCACCCAAAATGAGTAGGCTGCTGGCACCTATTTCAGTCCAAGTCAAGCACTGGGCAGACTGGAGTGATCACTACCAAACACATCAGCAAGTTGCCACTCCATAAAGGGCTTAGGGGCCAAGTGTTCTTTCAACATAACATTGGCGACATGTGCGTAATGTGGGCAGGTCTGTCTCACTGTCTGTGATCTGCCATACGACTGGATAGAGCACAATCACCGCAGCTGTTTATCTGTGAATGACAATTGTCCCTAGGCATTACAATCCTGTGTTAATGGGCAAGTGGGCATGATCGAAATCAAAGCCCAACCCCATGTAAGTCGAGAAAAACTCAGTTACACAAATCTCACAGAACTGAGTTTTGTAATATACTGACTTTATGACCAAAATTGTCTTACTTAATCTTTATAGTTAATTTTGGCACTGGAATAATGCTGCGTTCATAACCAAATGGGAAGGTGGTATTTACCACATACGATTGGGAAAAAAACACATGAACGCCCCTCCAACTTGTAATTACTAGTAGGAAACTCGTCTATCATCCCTGAGGTCCGACTTCTCCAACATGCGGACCTCTGATGTTGCCTACTAAGGAAATTACCTTGATAACAGCCTTTTAGCCGGGTAAATGTAACAACAAAACATAATTTATATAAATTAATCTATTTCTATGTTTTTGAACACTATAATTTGTTTACAAACATGATAGCTGTAGTTTTAGTTTATGGTTGATGCAGCTTGTTGGCCATTAGCCAATCGCCGTTTCTCAACGAGTTCAAAGTACGTGAATGCATCCAACTGGTTTTTACGACTTCACATCTGGTAAGTACCACCTTCCCACTTGGTTATCAACACAGCATAAATGTTTCTTATACTGAACAAAAATATAAACATGCAACATTTCTAAATGTTTTACTGAGTTATAGTTCATATAAGAAAATCAGCCAATTGAAATAAATCCATTAGGCCCTAATCTATGGATTTCACATGACTGGGAATACAGATATGCATCTGGTGGTCACAGATACCTTAAAAAACAGTAGGGGCCTGGATCAGAAAACCAGTCAGTATTTGGTGTGACCCCCATTTGTCTCATGCAGCAAGGCACATAGAGTTGATCAGGCTGTTGATTGTGGCATGTGGAATGTTGTCCCACTCCTCTTCAATGGCTGTGCAAAGTTGCTGGATATTGGCGGGAACTGGAACACGCTGTTGTAAACATCAATCCAGAGCATCCCAAACAGGCTCAACGGGTAACGTGTCAGGTGAGTATGCACGCCATGGAAGAACTGGGAAATGTTCAGCTTCCAGGAATTGTGTACAGATCCTTGTGACATGGGGCCGTGCGTTATCATGCTCAAACATGAGGTGATGGTGGCGGATGAATGGCACAACAAAGGGCCTCAGGATCTCATCACGGTATCTCTGTGCATTCAAATTGCCATCGTTAAAATGCAATTGTGTTCGTTGTCTATAGCTTATGCCTGCCCATACCATAACACCACTGCCACCATGGGGCACTCTGTTCACAACGTTGACATTAGAAAAATGCTCGCCCACACGAAGCCATACACATGGTCCGTGGTTGTGAGGCTTTTTGGACATACTGCCAAATTCTCTAAAACGACGTTGGAGGCAGCTTAGAGAAATTGACATTAAAGTCTCTGGCAACCGCTCTGGTGGACATTCCTGCAGTCAGCATGCCAATTGCATGCTCCCTCAAAACTTGAGACATCTGTGGCATTGTGTTGTGTGACAAAACTGCACATTTTAGAGTAACCTCTTATTGTCCCCCAGCACAAGGTTTCCCCTGTGTAATGATCATGCTGTTTAATCAGCTTCTTAATATGCCACACCTGTCAGGTGGATTAATTATCTTGGCAGGAGAAATGCTCACTAACAGGGATGTAAAACAAATTTGTGCACAACATTTGCAAGAAGTTTTTTGTGCATATGGAAAATTTCGGCGATCTTTTATTCTAGCTCATGAAACACTTTACATGTTGCGTTTAAATATTTGTTCAGTATATATTTTTGTTCAGTGTATATTGATGCCACATAGGCCGTTTTCAACCAGAAAAATTGGTTATTGAGTTCAGTTGCCCTTTAATAAACGGCATGCAGCTATACTGCATAGGCTACACTCAACAGGCTTGGAGGTTTGGTCAATAAAACTCTAAAAGGAAAATCTCTGGCAGTAGCCTAGCACCCAGAAAAAATATTGATCTCTGCAGATTGCACATTCATTGAAAAGGATCCTCGACAAATTATTTCCAGTGAATGAGAGACAGCAAATATTGAGGTCCAACCTAGACTAGGCCTACTCATTTTGGTGCCTCATTATCATGTAGTCTACATTTGGACGCTTTTCATCAAATGAGGATCGATCTTGACTGCCTGTCGCTAGGAGTTGAAATTACAAACACATTGGTGAGAAGGCTTTTGTTGTGTTGTTTTGTAATCTCTACAAGCATGCGCAAACAACTCCAAAATAGCTAAGGTAGACCAATTAGCCTAACACAATTTGTCAGCATGTTCTCAGCTCCAAAAATGTAATTTAGTCAATGAACACAGTTATTTGTTGAGAAAGGTTCAAATATAGTTATTTAATTTGATATACACACTTCCGGTGAAAAGTTTTAGAACACCTACTCATTCAAGGGTTTTTCTTTATTTTACTATTTTCTACATTGTAGAATAGTGAAGACATCAAAACTATGAAATAACACATATGGAATCATGTATTAACCAAAAAAAGTGTTAAACAAATCACATTATATTTTATATTTGAGATTCTTCAAATAGCCACCCTTTGCCTTGATGACAGCTTTGCACACTCTTGGCATTCTCTCAACCAGCTTCATGAGGTAGTCACCTGGAATGCATTTCAATTAACAGGTGTGCCTTCTTAAAAGTTAATTTGTGGAATTTATTTCCTTCTTAATGCATTTGAGACAATCAGTTGTGTTGTGACAAGGTAGGGGGTATATAGAAGATAGCCCTATTTGGTAAAAGACCAGGTCCATATTATGGCAAGAACAGCTCAAATAAGCAAAGAGAAACGACAGTACATCATTATTTTCAGACATGAAGGTCAGTCAATACGGTACATTTCAAGAACTTTTAACGTTTCTTCAAGTGCAGTCACAAAAACAATCAAGCGCTATGATGAAACTGGCTCTCATGAGGACCGCGACAGGAATGCAAGACACAGAGTTACCTCTGCTGCAGAGGATAAGTTCATTAGAGTTACCAGCCTCAGAAATCGCAGCCCAGATAAATGCTTCACAGAGTTCAAGTAACAGACACATCTCAACATCAACTGTTCAGAGGAGACTGTGTGAATCAGGCCTTCGTGGTCAAATTGCTGCAAAGAAACCACTGCTAAAGGACACCAATAATAAAAAGAGACTTGCTTGGGCCAAGAAACATGAACAATGGACATTTGACCGGTGGTATTTGTCCTTTGGTCTGGAGTCCAATTTGGATATTTTTGGTTCCAACAGCCATGTCTTTGGGAGACACGGTGTGGGTGAACGGATGATCTCCGCATGTGTATTTCACACCGTAAAGCATGGAGGAGGAGGTGTTATGGTGTGGGGGTGCTTTGCTGGTGTCACTGTCTGTGATTTATTTAAAATTCAAGGCACACATAACCAGCATGGCTACCACAGCATTCTGCAGCGATACGCCATCCCATCTGGTTTGCGCTTAGTGGGACTATCATTTATTTTTCAACAGGACAATGACCCAACACACCTCCAGGCTGTGTAAGGTCTATTTTATCAAGAAGGAGACTGATGGAGTGCAGCATCAGATGACCTGGCCTCCACTATCACACAACCTCAACCAAATTGAGATGGTTTGGGATGAGTCGGACCGCAGAGTGAAGGAAAAGCAGCCAACAAGTGCTCAGCATATGTGGGAACTCCTTCAAGACTGTTGGAAATGCCTTCCAGGTGAAGCTGGTTGAGAGAATGCCAAGAGTGTGCAAAGCTGTCATCAAGGCAAAGGGTGGCTATTTGAAGAATCTCAAATATGAAATATATTTTGATTTGTTTAACACTTTTTTGGTTACTACATGATTCCATATGTGTTATTTCATAGTTTTGATGTCTTCACTATTTTTCTACAATGTAGAAAATAGTAAAAATGAATAAAAACCCTTGATTGAGTAGGTGTTCTAAAACTTTTGACCAGTAGTGTATTTTTTTAACCTTTTAATAAGGCGTTGGATGCCGTATTGATTTCTCGTTGTTTTGCATAACGCTACATCTTTGAAGATTCGCCGCCTTCTGATGTCATTGATTGCGCGCGTTTTGATGTCTTCTGTGAGCATCCCTTCGGTTCACGTCAATGGCCACATTTTTCCACTCTCTTTCCTTTGACAGAATATTAGTTGGTGAGTAGCATTGTCACGTCCTGGCCAGTATATAAGGTTAATTGTTTTGTAGTTTGGTCAGGGCGTGACAGAGGGTATTTGTTTTATGTGGTTCGGGGTGGTGTGTTTGTGTAAAGGGTGTTTGATTTAGTATGTCCGGGTTTTGGTTTATGTCTAGGTAGTTCTATGTGGAGTCTAGTATGTCTGTTTCTATGTCTGGTGAATTGGTGTTGGGACTCTCAGTTGAAGGCAGGTGTTTTCTATCTGCCTTTGATTGAGAGTCTCATAAATGAGGGTGTGTTTGTGTTTGTGTGTTGTGGGTGATTGTTCTGTGTAAAGCACTATGCTTTGACAGACTGTTAGTTGTTCGTTTGTTCTAGTGGTTTTGTTATTTTGTATTCAGTGGTTTTTGTAAGTGAATAAATCTAAATATGAGCATACACGTACCTGCTGCATTTTGGTCCTCATTCACCAACGACAACCGTGACAGAATCACCCACCACCAAAGGACCAAGCAGCAGAGGAAGGAGCGGAGGATTTTCGAAGAGGACAAACGAGAGAGATGGACTTGGGAGGAGATCTTGGAGGGAGAAGGCTCCTACACTTGGGAGGAGATCCAAGCAGGGAAAGATCGCCTTCCTTGGAAACAGGTGGTACGCGAGAGAGAGGATAGGAGTAAGGCTGGTATGGACCGGGAACGTTTCCGAGGGACAAGACTGGCGTTGAAGCACGAGAGGCACCCCCAAGAAAATTTTGGGGGGGGGCACACGGGTAGTTTGGCTAGGCGAAGGAAGAGCCGGAAGCCAGCTACCCGTGGTTATATGGAGGAGCGTATGAGGTGGGGAGCGCCATGTTTCGCTGAGAAGCGCAATATCTCACCCATACGCACGCACAGTCCGGTGCGAGTTATTCCAGCCCCTCGCAGGTGCCGTGCTAGAGCGGGCATCCAGCCTGGTAGGAGGATGCCTGCGCAGCGCATCTGGTCGCCGGTACGCCTCCGAGGACCAGGCTACCCAACTCCCGCTCTACGCACGGCTACCATCAAGCCCCTGCACAGCCCAGTCTGCCCTGTACGAGCACTCCGCTCGTGCAGGGCTACTAGTTCCATCGAGCCAAGGCGGGTTGTGCAGGAGGTAAGATCTAGACCGGCTGTGCGCCTCCATAGCCCTGGGTTTCCAGCTCCTGTCTCTCGTGCGGACCCGGAAGTGCGTCCACCCAGTCCGACTCGTCCTGTTCCCGCTCCCCGCACTAAACGGCAAGTGCGTAAACCCAGCCTCGCGAGTCAACAGTCGTCGGAGCTGCCCGCCAGTCAACAGTCGTCGGAGCTGCCCGCCAGTCAACAGTCGTCGGAGCTGCCCGCCAGTCAACAGTCGTCGGAGCTGCCCGCCAGTCAACAGTCGTCGGAGCTGCCCGTCAGTCAACAGTCGTCGGAGCTGCCCGTCAGTCAACAGTCGTCGGAGCTGCCCGTCAGTCAACAGTCGTCGGAGCTGCCCGTCAGTCAACAGTCGTCGGAGCTGCCCGTCAGTCAACAGTCGTCGGAGCTGCCCGTCAGTCAACAGTCGTCGGAGCTGCCCGTCAGTCAACAGTCGTCGGAGCTGCCCGTCAGTCAACAGTCGTCGGAGCTGCCCGTCAGTCAACAGACGCCGGAGTGGTCAGACTGCGCTGAACTGCCGGAGTGGCCAGACTGCGCTGAACTGCCGGAGTGGCCAGACTGCGCTGAACTGCCGGAGTGGCCAGACTGCGCTGAACTGCCGGAGTGGCCAGACTGCGCTGAACTGCCGGAGTGGCCAGACTGCGCTGAACTGCCGGAGTGGCCAGACTGCGCTGAACTGCCGGAGTGGCCAGACTGCGCTGAACTGCCGGAGTGGCCAGACTGCGCTGAACTGCCGGAGTGGCCAGACTGCCCTGAACTGCCGGAGTGGCCAGACTGCCCTGAACTGCCGGAGTGGCCAGACTGCCCTGAACTGCCGGAGTGGCCAGACTGCCCTGAACTGCCGGAGCGGCCAGACTGCCCTGAACTGCCGGAGCGGCCAGACTGCCCTGAACTGCCGGAGCGGCCAGACTGCCCTGAACTGCCGGAGCGGCCAGACTGCCCTGAACTGCCGGAGCGGCCAGACTGCCCTGAACTGCCGGAGCTGACAGACTGCCCTGAACTGCCGGAGCTGACAGACTGCCCTGACCTGCCGGAGCTGACAGACTGCCCTGACCTGCCGGAGCTGACAGACTGCCCTGACCTGCCGGAGCTGACAGACTGCCCTGACCTGCCGGAGCTGACAGACTGCCCTGACCTGCCGGAGCTGACAGACTGCCCTGACCTGCCGGAGCTGACAGACTGCCCTGACCTGCCGGAGCTGACAGACTGCCCTGACCTGCCGGAGCTGACAGACTGCCCTGACCTGCCGGAGCTGACAGACTGCCCTGACCTGCCGGAGCTGACAGACTGCCCTGACCTGCCGGAGCTGACAGACTGCCCTGACCTGCCGGAGCTGACAGACTGCCCTGACCTGCCGGAGCTGACAGACTGCCCTGACCTGCCGGAGCTGACAGACTGCCCTGACCGCCCAGAGCTGATAGACTGCCCAGACTGCCCCGAACCTCCAGACTACCCAGACTGCCTGGAACGGCCAGAACCTGAGCCGCCTCCAAGATAGGTGGGTTGGGGAGGGGGGGGTGTAGCACAGTGCCGTCGTTGACGGCAGCCACCCTCCCTTCCCTCCCTTTAGTAAGGGGGAATTTTCTTTTGGGTATTGTTTGGGGGTAATTTTTTTTGTGTTAAGGTGCTTCTGGGGTAGCACCTTTAAGGGGGGGGTACTGTCACGTCCTGGCCAGTATATAAGGTTAATTGTTTTGTAGTTTGGTCAGGGCGTGACAGAGGGTATTTGTTTTATGTGGTTCGGGGTGGTGTGTTTGTGTAAAGGGTGTTTGATTTAGTATGTCCGGGTTTTGGTTTATGTCTAGGTAGTTCTATGTGGAGTCTAGTATGTCTGTTTCTATGTCTGGTGAATTGGTGTTGGGACTCTCAGTTGAAGGCAGGTGTTTTCTATCTGCCTTTGATTGAGAGTCTCATAAATGAGGGTGTGTTTGTGTTTGTGTGTTGTGGGTGATTGTTCTGTGTAAAGCACTATGCTTTGACAGACTGTTAGTTGTTCGTTTGTTCTAGTGGTTTTGTTATTTTGTATTCAGTGGTTTTTGTAAGTGAATAAATCTAAATATGAGCATACACGTACCTGCTGCATTTTGGTCCTCATTCACCAACGACAACCGTGACAAGCATAGGCTAATGATTCTTCTCTCTCGACTCTCGCTCCCCCACATACACTCGTTTGGAGTTGAGTTTTGTGTTATTCTGACAATATTGCAGTAGCGGTGCGTGGGTAAAAATTGCCGGGGAAGAATCCAGAAAAAAATGCCATATTACAACCTATGTGTTGTGATAATTGCGTTGTTTTCTTTATAACCTGTTTGTTCACATGCCTTGACACCACGATACATAGGCCTATGGCTGAGACAATAAGAAGACACAGTGGCAGAATAAATTAAACCTCGCATTAGTTTCATTACAAAACTGGGGAACAACACCTGTCCTGTGAAGTCCACAAAACATATTGCATATAACGAGCAGTTACATGACCTACTGCATGGTCAAACAGGTTCATGTTCGGACCACTAAACAACTATTGATTTAGAACCACAGAGAGTTACCGCAAGTCACAAAGAAAACAGGAGCTGCCTCCACTATTCCAGCAACATTTCAGCTTCAACATTTCAACATCTAATCAACTATGCTTAGTCTAATACAGTGACAACTAAAAGATACCAAAAACAATTTAGTCCAATCAACGTAAGCTAAATATGATGTGGATGTCCATGGTCCTGATTTGTGTGTGTGTGTGTGTGTGTGTGTGTGTGCGTGCATGTAAGTAGAAAAAAACATGTTTACTCACCCTACTTATAGAGAAACGCCAATACCATCCTCCTCTTTCATGTTACATAAACCGTCTTTGGCTCTTTCATACAGTACACGCTTTAAGTTTTTGTTGTCCTAGACTACCTGGCTAAAATACTTGCTCACTAGCCTAACTTCCTTTCATGGGCAATGATGCGCCAGGCCAGCTAGTTAACATGAGCCTCTACATCTAGATACATGTTGAACTTCCGTCCTCTCAGGCCAGGGGAACAATGTATGGATTTATGGTTGGATCAGAATCGCCATTATAATCAATGGCCAGTACGGAGAATTAAGTAAAACCACAAGTCCAAATCCCTATCTCCATCGATGGCTAATTTAGGAAAGGGGTGATTTTAGCTAGCTAGCCACCGGACAACAACAACACAACGAGATGCAACAATAATGACATTTGGCTTGTGATGTGATTGGTCTTAAGCCAAATCCAAAATAGCTTCCCTTGAAACTTTAACAACAATGTCATACTCTTTCTGACCAGACAGCATCAGATAGATACAAAACACATACTGAGACAGAGGGGCGCTGTTTCATTCTGCTCGGATGCTTTCTCCCTTGAGATGCATTCAGTCTCTTGCGAATTGAAGGAAATGTATTAAACGCAGAGAGACGAAAGATAGCTAAAAATAACATGAAAAATAATCTAACTTACTACTTTTTAGCTACTTTGCAACTGCTTAGCATGTTAGCTAACCTCTCCCCAAAACTTAACCTTAGCCCTTTTAGCTTAACCTAACCCTACCTTAACCATTTTAGCTAACCCTTCCCCCAACCCTAACCTTAACACTTTTAGCTAACCCTTCCCCTAGCCATATCCTTAACCCTTTAACCTAACTCCTTAACTTAACCATAACCCCTAACCTCTAGCCTAGCCAATGTTAGCCAGCTAGCTAACATTAGCCACATAGCTAGAATTCGGAACATATCATATATTTAGCAAATTCTCAACATACTGTAAGTTTAGCAAATTCTGAACATATAAGACGAATTGTAATTGTAATTCGTAACATATACGAAATGGGTGGACAACCACAAATTAATACATACCATTTGAAACGTAACATATACTAAATTGAGTGTACTGAATTTACGTTCAGAGTCATACAAAATGCTCTGAGACCAGGTTGATAATATTGGTCCTCATATTGGTCTCCAATGGTAATGTAAGGAGGCTGCATAAATCACAAGTGAAATGCAATGCGGAGGGTCGATGATTACTTCTTGACTTGAAGCAGAATTTTTATTGATCCAGTCCCAAAATGCATTTGTGGTTGAACTCTGAGAAAATAAATAGCCTACACATGTCAGTGGCATGGCAGTAGGCCTAACTGGCTAACCTCTTCTCATTGTACAGGGAAGGACATGTTATGTGGTTCAACACAATTTGGTATGGTATGGTCTGTATTTCAAGTTTACACACAAAAGTGAGACTTCACTTATGATAATAATGGTGTATTACATTGGGGTCCCATATGGTAGGGCAGCAGACAGTGCGGAATGACAAGTACATGGTTGCAGGTCCGAGTCCCCCTTGAGCTACACCCAGAAGATGCTGTGTGGGTATCAGAAGTGAGGATGGGTGACCAAGGACAAGCCATCAGAGGTGTGCACTGGAGCCATGTGAGCGATTGGACTTGTGATTGACCCATTGCAGGTATTTGTCCAAATCTTCACTCATCATGGTGTGGTCAGTTTATCCTCCAATTTAATTACAATTAATTTAATCTACAGACAAAACAAGAGGTCGTTCTGTAGAATTTCAAGGTTTGGTGCAAGCTAATCAATCAGACTGTTTATGTTGACAAATTTCAAAGGTAAAACCAACCTACTAATCATGATATAAGTTAACGTATGACAGTGATGATTATACATTAAGTTATTAAGTTCTGTCTAAACACATTCCATTAAAGGAAAACTCCACCCAAAAATGATGTATTTTGGTATTTGTTTCATTTGTCCATTGTTGATATTGTCCCAAAAATGTTTTGCATGTCAGCAATTAAGATTTCAAGACATCAAAATAGAGAAATACAGTCGGTATGATGAATATGGCATCATTATGAAAAACTTTAAAACTTTATTGCTGACATGCAAAACATTTTGGGACTATATCAACAATAGACAAATGAAATAAATACTAGAAGAAAGTTTTGGGGTGGAACTGTCCTTTAAATGCATAAGAAAAACGTAATTAGTCATTTTGGGTACTAAAAATGTAAAGATGCACTATGCAGAAACCGCTCTGTTAAAATTCTAATAGTTCGCCTAATTTAAGTTTATGTGAAAACATGAGCAAGTATAGTGTAGAGAATCATTGCACCATCTAAACCGCTGTAAAATATATTTTCCATAACCAAAAACATTGTATTTTCAGCTGTTTGAAGCTGGTGTACAAAACCGAAAGTAAAAGATGCCAAAACGTAAGAACTGGAAGCATAGAAACAGATCTACCACTTCTTAGACTTGCTTTCAATGAGTGACACATCTATAATACACATTTCTATGTGAATTTGGTCGGTGCCCCAAAAAGTTACATTTTGTAGCTTTAATATATTTTTTTGTTTTATTAGACTATTCTATTATATAATGTTGAGAAGCCAAATTGGTTCCCGAAGTCACACGTTGAAAGCAGAACAATCTACTCCTACCAGGAACCATAAAAAATATAAAATTAAAATAATAACTTTTGTTTAGCATAAAGCCTTTCTATCAAGGGAGGTAATCCATTCAACATTTGAGCCCTATAATGATGCCTGTAGTGCAGCCCAACAGAACACTGATAACAGTTGGCCAAAACCCAACAAAACGAATGTGTATTCTGGGGACAAGTCTCTCCAGCAAACAAAACTCACCCATTGCTTACACACAGCATTTTAAATTGTGGACCTGAATACTAAAAGCTCTCCAACGTTCGTCTCCTGCGCAGCTAAATCAAACTGCGTGTGGGTTGGCCGATAGCTGTCTTTCCGTCCCATTCTGATCTCCGATTGGCTGTGCCTCGAAGGGCGGTGATCATAGTACCACATGGAGCATCTGCAGCGTGTAGCCTATGCCTGTCAGTGTAGAATTCATCCTCTATGCGCTCAAGTGATGCTTCACGGAATAAACTGGAAGCGAACTTGTCACTTTGGCGCTGTTCTTTGAGGGACTGCTACTTTTTCATTGCTGAAGCATTGCACTTTTGGGGACATTCACACCATATATCTACTCACCTAGCATTAATAACAATAATTGTTCGATTATTTATGCCGCAATAAACTTTTATGTTGTACTAGAGTGACAACACTGATTTGATGGAAACATGACGGGAGCTACAAACGGAACCGTTGCCCTGAAGACATTTTTGCTTGTCGCATTGGTTTCATTTTCAACAGGGAATTCAAAGCTGCCTGTGTATTATGGACAAATTGTGGAGAACTCGCCCGCTGGAACAGTGGTGGATTGGGTAGCTTTACCGGTTGGAAACAACTGTCACGTTTCGGAACTGGACATTGCTTTGGAAGGGAAGGACGCATCGGATTTTCGTTTGGTTTACCATCACGGAGAACAGCATCTTATTTTGAAATCCACAGAAACTTTGGACAGAGAGTTTATAGCAGTGTACGATTTGAAGGTTGTGCTTTCTGGTTGTTTGAATAGTGCGGTGTTGATTAAAATAGAGGTGCTTGACTCAAACGACAACATACCCCGGTTCACCGAGGAAAACGAAAGGGTAAAAGTTGATGAATTGACCCCTATCGGTTCCGAATTGGTCCGTTTTTTTGCAAAGGATCCCGACGGTGGAAAGAATGGCCGGGTCACTTATTACGCATCTCCAAAATGCCAACATGTCTACGTAGTTCCCCAAACCGGACAGGTAATGCTGGTCAGTTCTCTCATTGGTGTCATGAACCTAACAGTCCGTATTTACGCTCAAGATAATGGAGATGTCGCATTGATAAGTAAGCCGGTGACACTTCACCTTGATGTGCAGAGACCTGCTGTCTCGAAGGTTAGGAGGCCCCGAGCGGTCTCCGAGGAACTGTTCTACACAGTGACGGTCTCAGAGGATGTCAAAGTCGGTGACATGATATTCACGGTGCCTGACCAGAAGTTTGAGAAAAAGTGGTTCGAGGTAATATCAGAGGCGGACTCCCCGGTTCAGATCGAGAGGGACTCGGGTCGTCTGTATCTCGCGTACAGACTGAATTCCCCCGCAGAGGTCATGGTCAAAATCCAAAACCTCAGAGGTAAGGATGGAGTGTAATGTCTCTGTGCGTAAAGGTGCAGTGTCGTGTGCTTTCAGTGTCTTTCCCATTAAAAGTTGCCAGTTGTCTGAGGCATCTGTCTCTTTGGAAAATGTAGGCTATGCCACTGGTACAGTGTTGAATGGGGCTCATTTGGAAAAGTCTCTGTCGCCGTGCACCATTACTATATCCGACACTCATGTGAAACAGTATTTTATAGGGCTAAGCATCATTGTGAGTGAGAGACTCATCGTATCCTATTGTATTTGCTCAGGGCTTTTAGATAAAGTTTACTTGCTATAGAAAAAAAACATGTTTAGCTATTTATTAGGCTGCAATGTAAAACAATTAATTAAAAAGATAATCGCGCACGTCCGCAGAATAATTTAAAAATTGGACAATAACTTGATGTGTGTGTGAATAAAGTGATGTTTGGTTTGGGTATATTGCTATTTCATCCGTTGGATGCGCGAGCTGAGCTGCAGCACCTTGCGCAGTAGAAGATCAGTTGGCAACTGAACCTGGCAGTATCTTTTTCATTCAGAATTCCTTATGGCCGATGTTTTTGTTGTTTTGCATAATATATAGCCTACATGTTGAAGTACAATATGGGCTTTTATTCAATTAGTCTTAGTTCTATTGCATGGCCAGTTGTCAGTCACGCTGTGCGTAATGATATTCAAAAGAACCTATTTGGCTATTTACCGCACGCTGGGAAGCATGTTGATTCCACATCATTGACACGCTAGGTGAAGGTGTTATTTGTTGCCGGCAGGTCGCTAATTAATGGATTATAGCACTTGGATGATGGAAATGTGTGTGTGGCTATGCATGCAAGACACGTCTGCCCAGTGTCCCCAGTGCCGAACACATGAGTGTCAATGTATGGGTGTGCACTGGCACTATTACGGACATGAACATCTGTATAATTTTTGCCAAATAGATTTTATGCACAAAGAAATTCATTTTTGGTTGCTTTTCTGTATCCTAAACCTAGACTGTACCATTATGTTAATTTTAGGCTTAAGAATTATGACGCTGAAGATGGTGATAAAGTTGAAGACATTACCGTAGCCTGTATAACAGGCCTAACGATTAGCATGGTGTTTTAGATGATAGTCACAACTGAAATACATTTTATTGCTCGGATTTAGACTGTGATTGAATTCAGACATTAACATCATATCATGAAAAGTTGTCCAGGTGAGGATTTGGCCAAGTCCCTAAATCACGACATCTGCCAGTTTAAGGAAAAGTCTCCTCTGACATGCCAAGTGGATCTAGAGGTAATTAAGTTTTGCAAACGAGAACTCTGCCTCATCCACTGTTTATTTAGAGTAATTATGATTATTTATTCACATTGACATTCCTAGTCTGGCACATGTGGTCTTACAAACCCATACAACTGACTTCACAGGAGATAGTTTGTTGTGTAAGGGACTTTGGAGTCTGGTTTATTCAGTGGTGCTCTCATGCGTAAAGTTAACTAGAAATCAAATTTTCCGCACTAAACTCATTACTCAGTATTTATTGCATTGTTGTAATGTTGTGCTACAACATATGATTAAACCACGGAAACCTCAAGTCATGTTCAATTAGCGCTTAATTATTAACACAAGCCTCACCCGACAAATTAGGTCAACCAACAGATTGTCTACATGATTTATATTGTCGGCGCTGCATAACAATGATATATGAATGAATAAAACCTTTCCCGCCCTGATGCTGACGGAAGCTTCACCCATGAAGATAATGTCGTCTTACATCTTGTTGAAGTCCTCAGTTTGAATATGAGTAGATAGATTATAATATAGATGTTGTGCTGCTAGGAGGAACGTTCTTGTACAAGCTGCAGAGATGAGGGGAAAAATACGTTTCTTTTGATACTGGAGCGAGTTCAAATAGAATAACGACCAAAATGTACTGTGTGGAATTGTCAAAATGGAGCAGGGACACTTTTAACTATCAGCATACCCCACAAGAGTCTACACAGACCCAGTGTGCCTGTGTAGTCTTTATGTCAAACTATAACGCTGATGTCTGCATGTGTGATTACTGCACATCCCAATTATAGCCTAGGCCTATATATTCTTAATGGTGTTCAAGTGTTTGTTTGTGAGATTTGTTTAATAATGTATATTATCTCCCCTTATAGCCAATTAAAAGTATTACATTCACTGCATAATAAGTTAAACACATGCAGCTTAGATACATTCACTGGCATGGGGAATGTCTTTTGGAGTAAACCACATGTAATCAGAAGCATTGTTTTCCTCTCTTGCGGCCATGCTAGGGAGAGCGCCAATGCAAAGGTCTTTGGGGACATAATTACTGTTGAAACTATTGTCTAGCCGAGTGCCACATTCTGTTTGAGTGTGTTAGAAGAGGAATGGTTCTTTTTTTCCGTTCTAAAGAGTAGATGCTTTCAGATAACACAATCTGCCCCAAGTGTGTGGATGGGTCTAGATTACTTTCCATCTCTTTGTTTGTCTTTCCACACACACGCGCACGCACGCACGCACGCACGCACACACACACACACACACACACACACACACACACACACACTGTTTCTCTTTCTCCTCACTTTTCGTCTTTGTCTTCCATGTCTGGCACTTCTTAGGCCTTTCAATGCCAGCTGTAGAACAGATTCAAGTACTGTATTTATTTCTGGATGTGAATTGAAGTTGTCTTTCACTTGAAGAAAGCTCAATATTACTGATCTGTTATGTGCTCTACATGCACGCATACATATGTGTTCCTACATTTGTGTCTTCCCATGTGTCCTTGGTTATCTGTAGGCCACATTGGCCTTGCTTAAACCTGTGTTGTGAGTGGGAAGACACGGTTCAGAGGACACCAGTGTTGGTGACTCATCTTTGGTGTCAAATACCATTTAATTAACAAGACAATTAACAATGTCTTGAGCCATTATAGCATTATGTGTATACACGGCTGGGGGGACATTATGTGTAAAAAGGGGACTTGTGCGTTTCAAGGTCCACTTAACAATGATTTTGCACAGGGCAGTGTGAATTCCAGTATCAAGGCCAGGCAGGCTCTCCATCTGGCTTTGCGCCCCTTATCCTAAGGAGAATTAGTGGTCCATTGGTCATATTTGTTTTCCATGTGGTTTCCTTTCAAATATTTTGATTTCTGCAGCCCTGGTTAGTTGCTTTAGGGTGGCTTGGCACTCCGCCCTCAGCACATGTAGGTGAAACACTGCAAGTAGAGCCAACTCAAAGTGTGTGCATGTGTGTGTCTACAGTACAATGCTCAGGGGCACTTTTTCCCAAGTCTCTATCTCCATGATGTGTGTATTGGCTTAGTAAATGCCGATAATGGATTGTGTGTGTCGAGTGTGTGGGAGAGCTACGTTCCTTCCATTCCCCTGCCCTAGAGGGATCCAGGGCTAGCACCCATGAAAGTTTGGAAAACCTCTGCGAGAAACAACTTTATCTTTCCCCAAACACAGCAGGGAGAGCTGGCCCTGGGGTGATGGAACGAGTGAAAAAGAAAGGGAGGCAGAGGGAGAGAAATGAGAGAGACTAGAAAGTACCTTCGTCAGCTGGCGGAAAAGGAGCTTGATAAATTGGGGCCCACACACTGTAGAGCTTACAGACACCAGACTGACTGGGCTTGCTGCTGACTGGACTTTTCTGGAGTGGCTCTCTGTTCTTCCAGTTAGATTAGAAGTTACTGTGGAGAAGCCGGATGCCAGAAATCACACTTTGTGTCTGTCTCAGTACCACGTTGAATAATATCCCGGACATAAGAATTTGATATAAACGTATGTGAGTGTGAACTGTGTTTGTGTACTCATGTATATCAGGTGTATATGTAGTACCTGGGGATTGCTGTTTGAGAGTAGGTTGGTGTGAGCTTATCTTTTCCCCTTCTCCTGTCCTTTATTTAGGTGTGTGTGTGTGTGTGTGTGTGTGTGTGTGTGTGTGTGTGTGCACCCACTCCCTGTCCCGTCATCACATTATAACGGTGCAAAAAGTATGCCTTCATACATTTTCTCCGCTTGGGCGCCCTTGGGTGACACATTTAGATGACAGGCGGGGCTTGATAGGGTTTCTTTCTTCCTTCCCCTCTTTCTCTTTATTTATCTATTTCTTTATTTCTGGCCTCACCCTGGGCTAAAGCAACCAGACATTGCACCTCTAGCCTTGCTGTACCACCAGCGTCTCCTCCTTCTGACTCCACTTCTGACAATTAAACCCTTCTCCCATCTGCTGTTTACTGTATGGCTTAGAGACATGCCTGTGGACCTGTATACATCATTAAAGATATGTACACATGCAATTTTAGCTCAGTGTTATGGGAGGAGAAAGGGGAATGTGTGTGTCGTTGTGGTACACATATGGGCGTTTATGCATTGGTTTATACTTCTGTCTAATCTATATGCCTATTTATGTATCTCCGTTGATAGTCCTGTGTGTTTATTTTTGTCAGTGTGTGTGTGCCTGTACCTCGGTGTGTGGCCTTTTGCTGTGTGTGTGTGTGCAGAAGGAGGAGAGCACTGGAGGATAAATCATTGTGAGGAAACTAAACCTCTCCAGAATGGTCTTTTTTTGGACCAAATGAGGCCCTGAAGAACTGTTTGGGTCTGCCTGAATCAGCGTTACAGCTGTAAGGGCATGCACACACACAAGGACAGGGACTTGGACTTAGCCTCGGGATACAGTGATGGTCTCTCTCTCTCTCTCCCTCATAATTGAACTTCATGCCAGAGTGAGGCCCAGCCCTCTCCATTGTGTTATAATAGGTTATTGACAGCCGTTTCCACACTAGCCCTAGGGAGACCATTTTTTATGACGAACTAGGACAAGGTCACTCGAACCTCCGCTGGCCCCCGAACATCCTGACCCACCCGCACCACTAACTGTTCACCGGAGGACACCCTCCCATATATACACACACTCGCACATACACAGGCACACACATACAGTGCCTTCGGAAAGTATTCATATCCCTTGACTTATTCCACATTTTGTGTTACAGCCTGAATTCAAAATTGATTAAATAGCTCATTCTTCTCACCCACCTACAACATGCTTTTAGAAATGTTTGCAAATTTAATGAAAATTAAATACAGCAGTATCTAATGTATAATAGTATTCACACCACTGAGTCAATACTTTGTAGAAGCACCGTTGGCAGCAATTACAGCTGTGAGTGTAACGTCTGCTTCCAACTCACACTCCCAGAAAAGTACATCCCCTGAATGCAGCTCACTTTCCAGCCCACTTTCCAGCTCACACTCTCAAACACCTAGATCCCCTGAACACAGCTCACTCTCCAGATCCCAATCACCTGAATTCTGATCACCAGTTCACACACCTGTATGTCATTATCACACACTATTTAGTTCAGTTCTTTGCACCCCATCACTGTGAGGTATTGTTTGTTTTGTGACACACTTCTATGTGGATCGCTGGTTTCGCCGTAATTTTATCCTCCCGTGTAGGATCGTTTTTGCCCACCTCACTAACAACGCTTTTTGCCTATTCCCTGCCTGTACCTTAGCCTATCGGATTTCCTGTTATCAACCTATTGCCTGATCTCCCGGACTACGTTACTAGCCTTTTCCCTGCCTGTACTGTTGCCCTTTTGGACCCCTGTGTATGACCTTCTGCCTGCCCCTGGACCCAGCTACCTGCCTCCTCCTGTGGTCCTTTACAATAAACACCTGCTGCGCCCTGCGCTTGAAACCAGCTCTCTGTCTCCCCTCGTGTTCATTACAGTGAGTCTTTCTGGGTAAATCTCTAAGAGCTTTCCACCCCTGAAAATGTGCAACATATGCCCATTATTATTTTTTAAATTCTTCAAGCTCTGTCAAATTGGTTGTTGATCATTGCTAGACAACCATTTCAGGTCTTGCCATAGATTTTCAAGTAAATGTAAATTAAAACTGTCTCTCGGCCACTCAGGAACATTAACTGTCTTCTTGGTAAGCAACTCCAGTGTAGATTTGGCCTTGTGGTTTACGTTATTGTCCTGCTGAAAGGTGAATTTATCTCCCCGTGTCTGGCGGAAAGCAGACTGAACCAGGTTTTCCTCTAGAATTTTGCCTGCACTTAGCGCCGTTTCTTTTTTATCTTGAAAAACTCCCCAGTCCTTAACGATTACAAGTATACCCATAGCATGATGCAGCCACCAATATTCTTGAAAATATAGAGAGTGGTACTCAGTAATGTATTGGGTTTGCCCCAAATATAACAACACTTTGTATTCATGACAAAAAGTTAATTGCTTTGCCGAATTTTTTTATGCTTTACTTTAGTGCCTTGTTGCAAACAGGATGCATGTCTTGGAATATTTTTTTATTCTGTACAGGTTTCCTTTTCAGTCTGTCATTTAGGTTAGTATTGTGGAGTAACTACATTGAACCTTCTTCTGAAACTCGTCAGTTTATTCTTGTTCTGAGAAATAAGGGATATTCCATGCGAGAAATTGCCAAGAAACTGAAGATCTCGTACAACGCTGTGTACTACCTTCCCAGAAAGAGCGCAAATTGTCTCTAACCAGAATAGAAAGATGAGTGGGAGGCCCCAGTGCACAACTGAGCAAGAGGACAAGTACATTAGAGTGTCTAGTTTGAGAAACTGACAAGTCCTCAACTGGCAGCTTCATTAAATAGTACCCGCAAAACACCAGTCTTGACGTCAACCGTGAAGAGGCGATACCGGGATGCTGGCCTTCTAGGGACTTGTGAGGCGTCTGTTTCTCAAACTAGACACTAATATACTTGTCCTCTTGCTCAGTTGTGCACCGGGGCTTCCCACTCTTCTTTCTATTCTGGTTAGAGCCAGTTTGCGCTGTTCTGTGAAGGTAGTACACAGTGTTGTATGAGCTCTTCAGTTTCTTCGCAATTTCTTGCATGGAATAGACCTTATTTCTCAGAACAAGAATAAACTGACGAGTTTCAGAAGAAAGTTCTTTGTTTCTAGCCATTTTTAGCCTGTAAACGAACCCGCTAATGCTCCAGACACTCAACTAGTCCAAAGAAGGCCAGTTTTATTGCTTCTTTAATCAACACAACAGTTTTCAGCTGTGCTAACATAATTGCAAAAGGGTTTTCTAACGATCAATTAGCGTTTTAAAGTGATAAACTTGGATTAGCTAACACAGCGTGCCATTGGAACACAGGAGTGATGGTTGCTGATAATGGGCCTCTGTACGCCTATGTAGATTTTCCATAAAAAATCTGCCGTTTCCAGCTACAATAATCATTTACAGCATCAACAATGTCTACACTTTATTTCTGATCAATTTGATGTTATTTTAATGGACAAAAAATTTGCTTTTCTTTCAAAAACAAGGAAATGTATAAGTGACCCCAAACTTTTGAATGGTAGTGTATCTTATGTGACTTGTTAAGCAAAGTTTTACTCCTGAACTTATTTAGGCTTGCCATAACAAAGGGATTGAGTACTTATTGACTCAAGACATTTCAGCTTTTCATTTATAATTAAATTGTAAAAATGTAGAAAAACATAATTCCTCTTTGACATTATGGGGTATTGTGTGTAGGCCAGTGACCCAAAAAATCTCTATTTAATCCATTTTAAATTCAGGCTGTAACACAACACAATGTGGAAAAAGTAATGTGGTGTGAATACTTTCTGAAGGCACTGTATGCACACAAATCCAATCTCCCCCGCCACTGTTCATCTTAATTGAGAAATTGGACACGCTCAAACTTGTACGCTGAGATTTATATTAATTCCTGGAGACACATAAATAAACACTTCTGAAATCCCTCTCCATCAACAGCAGAGGCAGCTTGCACTTGAAATGCTCTCGTTTAAAAAAAAAGACAATATACACACTGTGATCAAGGATTTAGGCATTCCATTTCTCTCACAGCTAATGATATGAGTTTTTACATGTGTGTGTGCAGCCCTTCAGCCCAGCCCAGCTATGTTGTTCCATCAACAGATCAATGGATTGTATGTCCCGGCTTTTCTAGTGTTCAGAGCCCCCAGAGGAGAACAGTGTGCAGTTTTGACCTCAGTCATGCAGCCAGCATCTGGGAAGGTGTTTGTGTGTGTGGTCATTGAGAAGGAATGGAATGTGACATGCGTTCATTTATTATAGACTCACTCATAGGCTCATGAGCTAGAACGTCTCATCATTCCAGTATCACTGAAATAGACACATTGCTTATTGGAAACTCGTGACAGGCACACGAAAAAGACAATTCGTATATACGCGATTTCGTATACAGTGCATTTCAATCCCAGTTAAAGACCGTTCAATTGAGTACAGGCTGAGAAATGCTCCTCGGAGTCAGATGCGGATAACAGGTAACCCTTTGCTAGGCAGCTGACATTGAAAACCCCCCTCTATGAGAATGGGGTTCCGATGACGGGCCTTCATGTGGTGGTGGAGAGGTACAAGGTTGTTTGGAAGACTGTTGCTGTAAAGCAAGCGTGGTGACATCGCCTTAGTGTGCCGTGCTCATAGGCTGAAGTTAATAGGTCAATTCGTTACGCTTGCTAATAGTAAAGGTGGAGGAGAGACGTGGTAACATCATAAACGCTACCATATGAATACCCACTATGCCTTGAGATAGGAAACTATATTCATATATTATGCTTAGAGGATGATAAAAACTGACGCCCATTCAGAACAGCCTTCCTGATTGAACTTTTGCAACTACATCTATCAACCCAAAGGATGTGTGTTCGAATCTCATGACTGATAATTTTAGCGCTTTAGCTAATTAGCAGTTTTGCAACTACTTACTGCTTTTAAACTACTTTGCAACTACTTCGATTGTTAGCCAACCCTTCCACTAACCTTAACCCTTTAACTACTTAGCTAGCATGTTACCTAACCCTAACCTTAACTCCTAACCTTAAAGTCAGCCACGTAGCTGGCCTAGCTAACGTTAGCCTCAACAATTGGAATTCGTGTATCGTACACGAATGGGTTATGAAGAAAGAAAATTGTGTAATACACACAAAATGCGTTTTACCTGTCACGAATTTCGAATATGTAATTTGTGTCTATTTCACAATAAGATGTGATAGTGTGTTGGTCCTATGTAACGATAGAGATAACATGGCCATGTCCCTGTTTGGAGTAGTGTCTGTCTGTTTCTCTGTTTCTCTTTTTACACCCCTCCTATCTCCTTATTCTCTCTCACACATATTACTAGACTTCCATTATAAGGTAGCAACCCACTTTACATAGGAGATTGTGCCATTTCAGGGCAGTTACAGAGAAACCCTCCCTGTGCCCCCAGACGGGCCTTCATTAGCGGATCTAATATGGACAGAGCTGTGCTCAGGAGTTCCTCTACAGCCTGAGGGTGGCAGAGATCTCATTTCTCATGTTCCTCCCCGTCTCTCACTTTAGCCTGCTTAGGCCTGGTCTCTCTACAATGGGATGAAGATTCCCTTAGATGCTGAGTTAAGGCCAGTGTTTTTCTCCCCCAGTGGTTAAGGTTATGATGTGCGAGGGATGAGCTGATCCTATATATCTACTCTTGAAGGCAACTTGTACTTGGAGTGCTGTAGCGGCCTCACTCAGGTTAATGAGGTGCAGCGTTATGGTAGCGGATGCTCATTATGGGACTAGACTCCGGGCATGGACGGCATAACCAGTCTGTTGTTGAAGAACACCCGGGCCTCCCATACAGCCCACAGAGCACCACTTGAGGCACACCTGCACCGCGACAGAGGCGTACACACACACACACACACACACTAGAGTGCACGTACACCCATGCTGTCATTATTCTCGAATTCCCCCATCTTGTAGGTAATGACTTGCACACAGACGTCTTACCAGGGAAGTTGTGAAGCTGTGTGGATGTATATAACTTTGTTTCATTGATTATACCATTACTATTAGTTAACCCATAATAGGGCTTCTAATTAGGTTTTTAGTTTTGAATCTTGTGAGCCACAAACAAACTTTTGCCCTGTTGGAGAGAGTTATGTAAAACGAGGGGTAGACGAGAGGGGCACAAAAACCCATCAACATGTTTCGGAAAGTCCCTGGGCAGTCGAAACCTGTGATGGGAAATCAATATTATGGAAGAATGGAGGCCAGAGAATATCCCACCATGTTGTTATCCATTTGGTATGGGGGCCGCTCACACTGTCATAGACCGTCATTTGCATGGGGCTGTGAAGAGCTCCTTTTTGAAATGCCAACTTCAAAGGGGGAGAAATAAACTGCCTGAAAAAAGGGACTCGTTTAAAGATTTAAAGGCTGCAGAAATCAATTAATCAAATAGAGCGCCGAGCTCTTTGGTTGTGCACGGCAGAAAATCAACAAACAAACGCGGGCGGTGGGAGATTTCACGTTCAATTGGGGGCTTTATTTGAGATTGAAGGCAAATAGGAGTAAACTACCCGTGTAAAAGAGTAATTCCCTAGTTTACCCAGGCCCACCCCCTGGTAGTTGGAGAAACAAGCTCTTTAACAAGCTTTTAAAGTGTATGTATGCAGGCATATTTGTGAGGGTATGTGTATATGTGTGTGAGTGTGTGATGTGGTACTCAAGGGACAAAATAATTCACACCTCGCCAGAGCAAAGACATGAGAATACATTAAGTGCCATCAGTACCCTAGCTTGTGTGTGTGTGTGTGTGTGTGTGTGTGTGTGTGTGTGTGTGTGTGTGTGTGTGTGTGTGTGTGTGTGTGGACGTGTTTAACTATACTTGTGGGGACCAGAAGTTGTAAACAAACAAAGATTTGACTAACTGGGGACATTTTGTTGGTCCCCACAAGGTCAAATGCTATTTCTAGACGGTTTACGGTTAAGGTTAGAATTAGTGTTAAGGTTAGAATGAGTGTTAGGGTTAGAATTAGGTTTACGGATTGGGTTAGGAGCTAGGGTTAGTTTTAGGGTTAGGGTTAGGAGCTAAGGTTCAGTTTAGGGTCAGGTTTTTGGGTTAACGTTAGGGTTAAAGTTAGGGTTAAGGATAGGGTTAGGTTTAAGGGGATTTCTGTTTATGCTGGTATCAAACCTTGGGTTGCACGGGTCTATTGCAACTGTCTGCCCTGTTTCTATATTGTACATCCGTTAGGGAAAATAGGATTTTGAATGTGATTGAATTGTGTGTCCCCACAAGGTTAGTTGTACAAGACAGTGTGTGAGTGTGCGCGCACACGCATGCATGTGAGGGGTGAATGCAAACAAAATGGAACACCCATTGTGTCTTCTAACCAGAGACTGAGGCAAAACTGTGCTTCCATGGCAATATCAGAATTGGGCTGTCTGTCTAAATGCAGCCAAGGAGGCACAGAGCAAAATTACACTGCTGCTTGGCAAATCATCTTAAATCAGATTCTGAACTATCACCCACAAACACACACGACATGTCTTCACAGCAGATATCTAAAAACTCCAAAGTGATTTTTTTCTTCTTGACTAATTAACCAAACCCTGGAACATACATCAAAAGCCCATCCAATCAGGCTTTTTGGGGGAGGCGAGCCATGTTATTTTCCAAGCTCATTTAATACGATTTTTTCCCTTCTTATTAATTGAGGTTTTGCTTGCCGGTTTGTTTCATCCAGGTCATTGGGGGAGGGTCTAGCATGTTCCAGGGGACAGAAAAGGCAACAGAAACTTAATGGGGAGCTGAAACTAGAAGTGAGCATGACTCAGGTTTTTCACTCTATCTGATAGAGAACAGTCGGTAAAGCTTTACTTTACAGTCCTGCTTTAGCTAATTCGAAGAATTCAACACAATTGATACCAGCTTCACTTAAAAGCATGTTCAAATCAATACATTCAACTAACACAATTACACTGAACAAAAATATAAACACAACATGTAAAGTGTTGGTCCAATGTTTATTGAGCTGAAATAAAAAATCCCTGAAATTTTCCATACGCACAAAAAGCTTTTTTCTCAAATGTTCTGCGCAACATTGTTTATATCCCTGTTAGTGAGCATTTCTCCTTTGCCAAGATAATCCATCCACCTGACAGGTGTGGCATATCAAGAAGCTGATTAAACTGCATGATCATTACACAGGTGCACCTTGTGCTGGGGACAATAAAAGGCCACTTTAAAATGTGCAGTTTTGTTGCACAACACAATGCCACAGATGTCTCAATTGTTGAGGGAGCGTGCAATTGGCATGCTGAATACAGGAATGTCCACCAGAGCTGTTGCCAGATAATGGAATGTTAATTTCTCTAAGCCACCGCCAACATAATTTTAGAGAATTTGGCAGTACGTCCAACCGGCCTCACAACCGCAGACCATGTTTAACCACACCAGCCCAGGACCTCCACATCTAGCTTCTTCACCTGCGGGATGGTCTGAGTGGGGGTGGGGGGGATGCTGAGGAGTATTTCTATCTGTAATAAATCCCTTTTGTGGGGAAAAACTCATTCTGATTGTCTAGGCTTGGCTCCCCAGTGTGTGGGCCTGGCTGCCAAGTGGGTGGGCCTATACCCTCCAGGCCCACCCATTGGCTGCACCCCTGCCCAGTCATGTGAAATCCATAGATTAGGGCCTAATGAATTTATTTCAATTGACTGATTTCCTTACATGAACTGTAACTGCAATCTTTGAAATTGTTGCACGTTGCGTTTATATTTTTGTTCAGTATACAGTATATTGAGCAGCTTTCTGAAGACTAGAAGCTCAGTAAAAAAATCTAGTAAAACAATCCACAAAGGCCCATCTAAAGCAAAGGCTTATCACCCCATGGGGGCGTGCAGTACATCCACACACACTCAGCCCAGCCACTCACACAGGAACATGAAAAGAAAGGCCTTTGATATACAGCAGGCCTACATGAGGACATCTTATCACTGTTATTTCTGGGCCTAATTTCTGAATTTCATACTGGGATTACATCATCTCACGGTCCAGCATCCTGGTGGAAATTACACTGAATTATTAACCAGTCCCGATGTGATGAAGTATTAATGATATTAAACAACAAAACGCAACGCAGGCCTAAAATGTGATGTGATCTGAAGTAGGGAGTTACTCATACTTCATTGGGTGATACCCAGTATCTGGGTCATGAGTGTGTGCGCATATGTATGACCAGCCGTCACCGGTAGCAGCAGTTGTGTCTGGGTGTGGATCTGAACGTGAACTCAGCACTTGAAAGGGCAGTTGATGTGTGTGTGTGTTTGTGTGTGTTTTATGGGTCCTATGGGGGTCGGTTCACCTCCCAGAGGTTCAGACTGGCTGCCGGCTGATTTATGAACACTGAGAACACAGACCCCCTTAATGAGCTAACTTTACCTCTGAAGTTTTTACACACACACATACACACACACACACACACACACACACACACACACACACACACACACACACAAACACACATGCGCACACACACACCATGTTCCCACTTCTTTCCCCCTTCTTCCTTGATCCCTCTCTCTTTTTTCATGCAGTTTAGAACCGTCAGTTAGAACTTGGTCCTTGGTTTCACAAGAAGCCTCTCTATTATGACCTTTGACCCTGATTACACGGCCCTTAGCCTGACCTATCAGGTGTATCCCTTTATCTGTGGTAAAGTTGAGAGGTTAGTTAAAGGTTCCTCTGGTGACGACATACTGTCCATGGGTCAGGGGTGTTAAAGTACCTGACGCTCCAAAATGTCCTTTCATCTCTAACTTCGATTGAATCGTGTTCAAATGTCTATTCACGGTCCCCGAGTTCTCTGCGGCAGGATCGCACCAAATCCCCCCTCTATCGGCACAAAGGAAGAGTGACAGAATGGCCTGCCTCTTTCTTTCCTCTTCCACCGCTGTGGGATGGAGGGGGAAGAGGGGGAGGAGGGGAGGGGATGGATGAGGGAAGCGCTGGGGGAATTTACGGCTCCAATCAAAGCTCTTTCATCTGGCGCAGTGCGCCTCTAATAATTGAAAAGCAACGTTGTCACCAGTTGATGGCCCTTTTGCATTAGACAAAGTTCCCCATCATCAATAATTCAGTGGCGAAATGAGACAGGCTTCATTACCAGGATCAGAGATTCTATACTCGCTCTTAACTCGCCTTCCTTTTCCCCTTCCCCTTCTTCGTTCCCTCTTCTTCTTCATTCCGTCCGCACACACGAGAGAAGCTCGGCATACTTTTACAAGCTTTTTGGATTCCCTAATCCACTTAGTGAGGACGGTGTGTTGAATGAAGAGTCTTTTGGAAGGTTGACTGCTCTCTGTATGTGTGCTAGGTTGACTGGAAGGCTGTTAAGAGAGTGACTAAGACTGGTTGGACTAAGGCAATGGGGAAGAAAGTCCTGCAAATGTTCAATCACGCTTTATTTTGACTGGCATATGAGAGGAAAGAGAGGTGAAAATAAGCCCTCTGATTGGATGCGGTGGGTCGGTTGTCTGACCTTTGACCTTTTGTGCTGACCTCGTGAGGGGGATGAAGAGCACACGGAGGGAGTGTGTCAAGATGCAGAGCGCATGGGAAGTGTGTGTTGAGCAGACCTTCCTCCTCTCTCTCCACCCTGAAAGCACATTCGTGAGGTTCTCCCCCCATGTGTTTGATCTCTGCGTCTAACCTGCCGAGGCTATCTGGCATACTGGAGGACAGCCTTTGAGGTCCGTCTCCCCGTGCCTTCCCTGTCGGACATTAAAGCAGCACTCCAGAGCACTGGCCTTTTACTGAGGTCTGTATCAAAAGAAGCAGAGTGGTAGAGTAGGAAGATGTCTTAGGTTGTCTGTCGTTGGCATTGCAAGGTGTCATAGACAGAGACACTATTCGAATCTAAACCCAGTGTTTAGATACATGTACATCAGTGCCAGTATACAGGAGACTGTATTTGTTGGCCCACTTGAAGGTTATCTCTCTGTACGGTATCATTATCCCCCCCCACTAACACAATGCTGGAGAAAACTATGCTATTTACATTTTAGTCATTTAGCAGACGCTCTTATCCAGAGCGACTTACAGTAGTGAATTCATACATTTCATGCATTTCTTCTTTTTTTTTTGTACTGGCCCCCCGTGGGAATCAAATCCACAACCCTGGTGTTGCACACACCATGCTGGCGTTGCAAACACCATGCTCTACCAACTGAGCCACAGGGAAGGCTATTGTATGTGTTTGGGACAATGTACATCTCTGTGTGTGCCCATGTGTACCCCTACCCCAACACATGCACATACACACACACACACACACACACACACACACACACACACACACACACACACACACACACACACACACACACACACACACACACAAACAAACAAACACCTCTGGGCCAGTAGCTAGCATCTCTGTATTTGAGCGGAAGTGTTCATGTGCGTGTTTGTCTGTGTGTGAGAGCTCTGATGTGTGAGTGCTAATTGTGCTTCACATCGCACTTTGCTGTTGTTCTCTCCCAGCTGGAGTTCAACAGAGAGGCATGGAGGAAGGAAGAGCAGAAGATGTGACATCATCACTCAATAGATTTTTTGCCAAGGGCCTTTGCTCCTGTTTGACACCTTTAGGACAAGCCAGCAGGCTAGGCACATTTTCTAATGACATTTCCACCTAGTCAGCTCAACAGTTTACTGT
Source organism: Salmo trutta (assembly GCF_901001165.1). Taxonomy (NCBI): domain Eukaryota; kingdom Metazoa; phylum Chordata; class Actinopteri; order Salmoniformes; family Salmonidae; genus Salmo; species Salmo trutta. The sequence continues at coordinate 55,691,988 of NC_042959.1, read as the reverse complement.
CTAATCCCCCCCCCCCCCCCTCATACACACACACTGAAGTCAACAGTGGAACCCACGTAGCTGTGAGCCTCAAAGCAAACCCATAAACGCAACTCTTTCATTCACCAAATACTGTAGATGCTCCACAGGCCAAACCAGAGAGATAAGCAAATCCGACACACTCACAAACACACAGCCTTCGCTGAACATCTAAAATACTTTTTTTTAATCTCTCTTTTTTTCTCACCTGGCTGTCGAAACCCACAGGAAAGAACAGACATTTAAACCTTTCCCCTGCTCACCTCCCTCCTTAAACATTCACTTTTAATTATGCCGGCAAAGTCAATTCTCAGGTTGAAGTGCCGTTTGGAAGAGAGAGAAAAGAGAACCAGTGTGAAGTTGCCACGGTGTGTGTTATCTTGGGCGCGCTTTAGCTGAACACACATATTTGCAGTGAGTAACAAGTCCAACCTTTTGAAGTGTTCCTCGCAGTGCAGCTACTGTGTGTGTGTGTGTGTGTGTGTGTGTGTGTGTGTGTGTGTGTGTGTGTGTGTGTGTGTGTGTGTGTGTGTGTGTGTGTGTGTGTGTGTGTGTGTGTGTGTGTGTGTGTGTGTATGAGGGAGGGTAGCTTTGATGTCTGGCAGTGGCCCTGCCTGCCGCCTTTCTGCTGGGAGTCCTGACAGAGAGAGAGAGAGAGAGAGAGAGAGAGAGAGAGAGAGGGACTGGAGCTGGATGGATAGAGAGAAAGGGAAATAGAGAGAGAGTGACTGGGGCCGGATGGGGAGAATGCATTAAATACCTCCCGGCCTGGGAAGCTCCAGATAAAAGTCTGATTATCCAGTCTGCATGGTAAATGACTGCCTTCTGTAGATGTATAAAAAATACAACCAGAGTGGTGGGTTTGGGGGATTGTAAAGGATTGTCTATTTAATCATGATGGCGATAATGATGATAACTGTATTCACAAAGTTATAAAGCACCTTTCATATGTTGCACTCAACACACCAATTTACTCTCTGAAGTCAACTTGATATCCCCATTTATGAAAACTGTATCGTCCACACCCTCACTGATCAACACAACCCACTCTGTGTAAGAGTAGCGTGCGACCGTTCCACTTTGGCTGATCCTACCACTATGGTGTGGAGAATAGGGTTAGGCCCCTGTGTCTAAGGGACCACAGTCTGTCTGTCTATCAATCCACCAGGAGGCACAGGGATTCCTTCTCTCGTCTCCTCCTCTCTTTCTCTCTTTCCCCTTCCCAGGATCACATTCGACACGCTCCCAACCCAGCTCCGGGGAAATCTATTCCCTCGCTCTCATAAACGAGTGGATGGAGGAAAACCCCCCCCACTCCCCAGTCAAGGTCATGATACATAAAATAGCCTGGCTGAAGTCTCTCTCCTGTGTGTGTGTGTGTGTGTGTGTGTGTGTGTGTGTGTGTGTGTGTGTGTGTGTGTGTGTGTGTGTGTGTGTGTGTGTGTGTGTGTGTGTGTGTGTGTGTGTGTGTGTGCGTGTGTTTGTGCGGACCTGTGTGCCCCCGTGGCTGTGAGTTACTATATTACGGGTGTGTGTGAGTTACTATGTTTGTGGGGGACCAGGTCTCAGGCATAACTGGGGCTCATCAAAATACATGCAGACGTTTATTGTTGGGGGGTATAGATTCCACTCGTGTAATGGACCCGTCTGTTTGTTTTTCTATGGTTGTTTGTTTACTTGGCCCAGACCCTGATCTCTCTCCCCCTCGCCTTCTCTCTCTCTCTCTCACTTTCTCCCTGAGTCCCACAGCGAACGTCTTTGGCTTGTTTTCCAGCCTTCCTGGCTTGCAGCCTGCCTGCGTTACATTCAGCTCATGCACGGTATCAAGCTGTGTGTGTGTGTGTGTGTGTGTGTGTGCGCATGTATTCATGCATGCTTGTATTAAGGTTTGCATCATTCTCTGCATGTATTCAAGTCTGAGTAAGTTAGCATGTCTGTGTGTGTTTGAATGTGTGTGTGTGTGTATATTTGTTTATATCGAGGTGTGAATGTGTATCTATAATTTTCTGCAAGCGTTTCCGTCTACAGTATATCCGTGTTATCGTCTATGTTTATTTGGAGCTTGCTAAGACTCCCTGGGTGCTTCCTTTGTTTGTGTGAGAGTTGGATATGAGGAACCTGTGCTGTGGATATAACATTACCCTAACATGAGACGCAGTGTATTTTTACCCTCCAGTATTAATCTATCAAACACACACACTCACAAAAAACGAGTTCTGCTGAATTTTGCTGTTGTGTTGTTATGCCACATGGTTTCGACCCGTGTTAAACTGACCTCCACAACAGAAGGTCTGGACCACTAATACCACGGCTTTTACCACCCAGATGCCCACCCACGGTGGAAAGGCCAAGAGCCATCCCAGAGCAGACGGGTGATGCACCCTGCCAACCCTTTCCCTCTGTCCACTGCCCACTCACCCTACAGTCCCTTCACGAATGACCGACCGACATCCATCCCCCACATGGGCACCGTTCATATTCACATTTCTAAAGGAGATGAATATACACATGCTTACCCAAAATACACACTCACCCCAAAATACATGTTCTCGCAAACACCCAAACTTGTGTTGACAAGATCTGGATAGTCATACTTGAACCCTTTCTTACTTTGTTATTGTTCCTATTTCCCATCTGTTCTTGTGACATCTCCTATGACTGATTGTCGTCTCGGACACTCCCATTGTTGTCTGTACGGAGCTTATTACCTAAGTCGTGCACAGTAAAGCATACAACCTCAGAGACTGAAAGCAAGACAGACGTGGCGAGAGGGACTGTATGTACTGTGGACGCGTCACTATTTCTTCCTCTTTCTTCGGCTGCTTTTGTGTGTTCTGTCAGAGGTGCTCTTTCATGTTGTGGCAACAGCATGCGAGACCATGCATCTCCATTTCAGAAAGGCCCACGTCAGAGCTGTAGCTGTGTGGTGCCCCATCTCCACACTTCTAAAAAGCACTCCAAAGTCCCGTCACCACAGAGAGGGATGACGGAGAGATAGAAGGAGATGAAGACTGAAAAAAGAGGGTGCCCTGGAGCGCCCCGAAGTTTGGCGGAAGTGGCGGCGGCCCCGGAAGCTGACAGCTCCTCGTCTTACTCCTTCTCAGCGAGACAGAGTAAAAGAGGGAGAGAGAGAGCGAGAGACAGAGATGAAGAGAGAGCTTGTGTGTGTTTGGCGCTATGGAATGCAGTGTGTGTAATGCAGTGTAATGCAGTGTGTGGCGGAGGTTGGAGCATGTTGGAAGGAGATGGGATAGCGTTGCATGGCGGTCGGGTAGACCTGATGATCTCCTCCCCTCCCTCCCCCATATCTCTCTCCCATCTACCCCATCTCTCTTCCACATCTCCCCTTTCTGTGAAGCGTTAATCACATTTCTGGTCAGGGGAGCCAGCCAGGAATTGTCCATGGTCCCCTGGCCCCCCTCATGCGCCAAATACAGACCCTCTCTCTCTTCAGGCCCACCAGGGTCAACTTATCCTATTTCAGAGCCTTCCTGAGGAACTCAGCTGGAACACACACATTCTCATGGTTATAATTATCTGCTGCAAAGGAACCTGTCCTTCTTCATCACCACACCTCATTCTCACAGTTACCATCTTCACTCTATTCAGCTTTTCTCTTCTTTCTTTTTCTTTCCTCCTCTCTCTCTCTCTCTCTCTCTCTCTCTCTCTCTCTCTCTCTCTCTCTGCTCTTTTCTGCTGAGCCTCAGTCTACAAGATAATAGTGGAACTCATTTGAATTTATTTCAAAATAAGCCTTGAGTTTAAAATGGCCCCCATTGGGGCTTTGGCTTGCTTCATGTTTAATTATACAGTACAATGAAAAACTATTCTATTTGACCTGAGAAAACATATTCTCTCAGCTTCATTAGACTACACCCAGACGCCCCAATGGACAGGCACATTCTATTACTCTCATTTCTCCTTTTTCTCTCTCTCCCTCTTTGTATCTCTCTCGTTCTGTCTGTTTCTCTCTCTTCCTCCCCCTTTTCCTCTCACCCCTAAACCCCCTCCCTCTGTTATCTTCCACTTTTCTCTAACTCACCCATCTCTCTCTCTCGTCATTCCCTTTCTGTTTCCCTCTTCCTCTGTCTGCCTGTCTTCCCCTCTTTCTTCCAGTCTTCCTCTCTCCGTTATCACCCTCTTTCCCCCTCACTCTCTCCGTAGTCACACTACCCCACACTTGGCACATGAAATGAAGAGCATAATGAGAAGGGATGGAATAATCTCCCAGTTCGTTCGGCGAGGGGTCCATTTCAGCGCCCGCGTTAGGGGTCACAAGGGGTCACCCACACTCATGCATAGACACACACACACACACACACACACACACACACACACACACACACACACACACACACACACACACACATACCAGTCAGAGTCGGGGCTGAGTGCTTCTGAATGCACCCCTCAGCCCCCTCTGTGCTAAGAGAGGTGAATTAGCTTTTAGCGCTACATCCGTCTCTATGGAAAATAACCCCTTCCTCTGAATCCAAGTGGTGAAGGATAGCTATCCAGATAGATTAGCACTAAGCTACATGTGCTAGCCTGTTGGGACTGTTGTCAATGGGAGTTGGCATTGTTAGTGTCAGATGCTAACACTGCTTGGCAGACTGGAGATGTCTTGAAGCATTTTTGTTTAGTAAGGTTTTGTACTGAAGCATCACCCCTAAGGCTGTTTTGTAATTCCATTTGCTCTCGTCTTTCCCTAAATTTGGTATTTGCAGAACGTCTGACTCATTTTTGTTCCTGATAGATGCATGGTGTTTTACACGTTGTCATTTTCAGATTCTTCCATGTCTCCTCGCTGCACTGTGCTTGTTTGTATTTATGAAGTTTTTACCTCTTGTCAGCTATTCTCCATGTAGTCTGTGATAGGTCTACACTTACAAACGCTCCCTGACTGTGAACCAGAACTAGAGCACACACACACACAGCCAAATACACACCATGAACCACCCTGGAGGCAGGTAGATGCACTCTGTCTCCCACCCACATACTGCTTGCTCCATTTAACCAGCGACTCCTTTATTCCCTGTTGTCGCATGGATAGTCCCCTCCGATACACACTCTTCATGAGACTCAGGTAATCCAATATGAAACAGGGCCTGTTTCCACAGCGATGGTCCCAAATTGCTCCTGACAGGTGGACCGTGGCTGTGCCACCCCCCGAGGGCCAGAGAGGGGACAAGGGGGGCCAAGGTGCGTTAACGTGCTCCACCAGAGATGGACGGAGCCAGGCGCTCCACCATCGTCAGGTGACATGGTGTTGTGTCACATTTGGGCCCTCCTGCTGAATTGTCCCTTTCTCTTCCACTTGACCTGCTATACCTATAGTGGAGACGGGCTATAGCCGAAAACACCTGTCTGGATTGGTTTAGATCACTGAGGTCAAGCCAGACAGTCTGCACATACAGAATTCTGGTTTTGCAGTTGAGGAGTATTGAGCCAGAATGGCCGACACATTGGCTTTGTTCTAGTTGCAAAAACAAACAGAGGCTGGTCTGTCATCAAGTCAGTCACTGGAAAAATCGAAGCTGTCTTGCTAAATGAGAAGTTGCGAGGGAGAGTCCCAGCCTTGCTAGTGGTGAAAGATGCCATTTTGAGGTGTCGAGGGAGAGTCCCAGCCCTGCTAGTGGTGAAAAATGCCATTTTGAGGTGTCGAGGGAGAGTCCCAGCCCTGCTAGTGGTGAAAAATGCCATTTTGAGGTGTCGAGGGAGAGTCCCAGCCCTGCTAGTGGTGAAAAATGCCATTTTGAGGTGTCGAGGGAGAGTCCCAGCCCTGCTAGTGGTGAAAGATGCCATTTTGAGGTGTCAAGGGAGAGTCCCAGCCCTGCTAGTGGTGAAAGATGCCATTTTGAGGTGTCGAGGGAGAGTCCCAGCCCTGCTAGTGGTGAAAGATGCCATTTTGAGGTGTCGAGGGAGAGTCCTAGCCCTGCTAGTGGTGAAAGATGCCATTTTGAGGTGGCGAGGGAGAGTCCCAGCCCTGCTAGTGGTGAAAGATGCCATTTTGAGGTGGCGAGGGAGAGTCCCAGCCCTGCTAGTGGTGAAAGATGCCATTTTGAGGATCCAGGTGTTGAAATTTGATAGTCTTCAAAAACAGTTTCAATCATTTTCAACATTCTTTTGTGTTTTTATTTTTATTTTGTAAAGTGTATTGAGATCGAGAGTGACTGTCCGCCTTATCAAGTTCCAGTAGTGCCCTACCTTTGACTGTGCACTATGTAAGAATGGATTGTCACCCAGTGACGATGTGCTAGCCTGCAGGAGGATGTGGGACAGTGTGACAGCGTGGTGACAAACCTCTGTCAGCTTGAACATTAGTTATCGCCTTCTTTTCCCAGAAAACTCAATTCAGGGATGTCTTTTCCCATAAACCATTTGGCAGGTCTCTTGAACCTGATGAGAGGCACCAAACCATGATCGATTGGAAAGGTGGTTGAGATATTCTGGGCATGTAGGAACAAGACATATGTTGACTGGAGTGATTATTCTGGTGTTTGGAATGAACAGACATTGTCCATAGCTTGATTTTATATTGCCTCTGTCTGGAATAAGAACAACTTCATTTGAAAAGCTCTGGATGTAATCTGGAGGCTTTTCTGTTTTAACATGGACATGCATTGGACATTTGAGGGAAGCAGTGTGTGTGTGTGTGTGTGTGTGTGTGTGTGTGTGTGTGTGTGTGTGTGTGTGTGTGTGTGTGTGTGTGTGTGTGTGTGTGTGTGTGTGTTGTATTTTTGTTTAAACTTTTCAAAAGTGTGTTTATGTGTGTGTACTTGTGTGTGGGGGTGATGGCCAGTTCAGCTCCCCTCCGCCCCTGGAGCTCTAGCTTATCTCACCCAGTAGAACCCTGTGGAACCCTGGGGAACATTCCACCAGCTCTGAACGTCCCGCCAGCTGGCAGGGGCTGTCACTGCTGCCCGGGGATAAACACACACACACACACACAAAGCTAGAGGCAGAGACACAGATTGACACAAACACATACTACACTCTGCCAAAGAAAGATGCAAACATCCTCACACAAACACACACACAGGACCGACAGTCTAATGCAACCTCTGCTCCGACCCTCACACATCTTCGGATGCACCCCAGGCATTCCACCAGCTTCCAGAGAGAGAGACGGAGGAAGACAGGAGGAGAGGGAGATAAAGAGAGAGAAAGAAAGAGAGAGCGAAATATGTGGCTTCCGTTACTGACCAATCTGATCAAATGTGCTGTAGGAAAATGTGTCACACACACACACACACAAAATCTCTAGAAGGGGAAAACACAACAGGACCAGCACCCATATAGCCAAGGCGACTTAGACACTGTGACCCCTCTCCTGGGGGTGTGTCTCATTCAGTATGTCACAATGTACTGTAGATGTGTACAAAGAGAACACACACCAGAGACAGGACATTTCTGGAGAGCCATAGTGTCTCTGGGACCAGTGTTGCATACAATAGTAATGGACTACACCTCCCATAAATCAATACTGTACAAAGCAGTACTTAAGACCAAATGCTTTTAGCCACCTATAGCAGTGGTGAATGAAAATGCATGTACATTTGATCAAAGCCATCCAACGCCAGTCTAGACTGCAACCTTTGACCTTGGGTACCGGTGCTGCTGGTGGTGTGGGTGGGGTCTGTGTTGTGGGGAGGGGGTAACAGCAATGTGAACTTTATTATGAAGCCCTGGTTTAATTATCACAGGAGGTGGTGGGAGTGGTATGGGGAGATGGGCTGACACCCAATCTGAAATATGTTTGTTATTAGAACAAAGAAGAAAGAGAGAAGTTGAGGAAGGGAAAGAAAGTGAGGGAGGGGGGACTTTGCAGGACTTTGGGTAGGTTTGAGGGGGGGTGATGACCTGAGCCTGTGTGTTCAGCTTTAACTTAATAACTCCTTCGTGAGGCCCAGTCTGGTTCCTTGGACCAGTCCACTGACTCCATATCCTCCACAGAGCTCTATACTCTACCTCATATTGGACTAGAAGAGAGACCAAGCCACCTCACGCAACAACAAAGACACCTCATTTACCCTCGAGCCTTTTCAAATCAAAAATAAAACCTGTCTCAATAAATGGCCATTTAAAAACACACTTCCACAACCCTTAAGATGAACAAAATTCAGCAAATAAAGAAACATCTCCAAACAGCATGCAGAGCGTCAAGGAGCCAGCCACAGCTGTTATGTAAAGCAGCGCGTGTCATTGAAGGAGGAGGCTACGTTATTGCATGTTTAATTGATTTCATCCAGAAATTTTACGCGGGGAAAGCGGCTTACACTCTTCTGCTATCTGCTAGGGCTAAAAATTAAATACTGTCCCAAATAATTCCAGCTGCTGTTATGTCAATCCCTCCATCCCTCTCTCCTTCTGTTCGTACAGTGCCAATTAAGCCTTGGCCCAAAATACCAGGCCTTGTAACAGGATTAACAGCGTGTGTTTAAGAGGGAGAGGAAATAATTAGTCTTATTACTGATAAAATTGATCAGGTTAACGGCCATGCCTCATTATGGGCTTGAGTCCTGCTTCTTCTTGCACTCTCTCCTCCTCCTCCTCACTCCTACTCCCTCCTCTTTCTCTTCCCTCCTCCTCCTCACTTCTACACCCTCCTCCTCCTCCCTCCTCCTCCTCACTCCTACTCCCTCCTCTCTCTCTTCCCTCCTCCTCCCTCCTCCTCCTCACTCCTACTCCCTCCTCTCTCTCTTCCCTCCTCCTCCTCCCTCCTCACTCCTCACTCCTACTCCCCCCTTTCTCTCTTCCCTCCTCCTCTTCCCTCCTCCCTCCTCACTCCTACTCCCCCCTCTCTCTCTTCCTTCCTCCTCCCTCCTCCTCCTCACTCCTCACTCCTACTCCCCCCTCTCTCTCTTCCTTCCTCCTCCCTCCTCCTCACTCCTACTCCCCCCTCTCTCTCTTCCTTCCTCCTCCCTCCTCCTCCTCCTCCTCCTCCTCCTCACTCCTCACTCCTACTCCCCCCTCTCTCTCTTCCTTCCTCCTCCCTCCTCCTCCTCCTCCTCCTCCTCCTCCTCACTCCTCACTCCTACTCCCCCCTCTCTCTTCCTTCCTCCTCCCTCCTCCTCCTCCTCCTCACTCCTCACTCCTACTCCCCCCTCTCTCTCTTCCTTCCTCCTCCCTCCTCCTCCTCCTCCTCACTCCTCACTCCTACTCCCCCCTCTCTCTTCCTTCCTCCTCCCTCCTCCTCCTCCTCCTCACTCCTCACTCCTACTCCCCCCTCTCTCTCTTCCCTCCTCCCGGTTCCTCAGTGTTGCTCTTCCTCTAACTTTCAGTCTCTCCCTCTTTTCCTGTTTGGTGGCAGATGCTACTGTTAAAGAAGATTTGTTGACATGCAGGCTACATTTCTTGGATAACTTTGAAGGATTGTGATTATGCATGCTGCCCGTGTGTGTGTGTGTGTGTGTGTGTGCGTGCGTGCGTGCGTGCGTGAGAGAGTAGCAACCCCTCGCCACCTCTCCTCTGTTGCACCCCTGCCCTCATGTCAACCTTCCCACCACCACTGTCAATCAAATAGTTCCAAAAACACAAATAAACACAAAAGCCTCTCCTCTCCTTTGGCATTCCCTACACCCAAAACATGGCCTTCACTCTAAAACAAAGACCACTAGACTTTTACTGGCACCCCACATCCCCAGCTGCATTCATGCTAGCTGAATGCATAGTTGTCTGTCTCTGGCACTCTGTTGTCTGGATAATTAGGTCTGAACATCTAGGTCTAGATCCCTTTCACCATCAACAGCACAGGAGGCTGGTGGCACCTTAATTGGGGAGGATGGGCTCATGGTAGTGGCTGGAGTGGAGTAAGTGGAATGGTATCAAATACATCAAACACATGGTTTCCATGGCATTCCATTCGCTCCATTCCAGGCGTTATTATGAGCCGTCCTCCCCTCAACAGCCTCCACTGATAAACAGAGAGAGAGACAATACTGTTGAAGAAGCTTTCCTCCATTCTCCCATAACACACTGGGAGAATGGAGTGTTCAAAGTAGAAGTTGACCCAATAGTGAGTAAAACCCAGTGGAGAGAGGTGTAGGGAAGGACTTCTCATAGGAGCTACAGATCTCATTCTCTAGTTTCCAATGACGTTTTCTAGTTTCCCATGGTTCTCACAGAACCGCAGTGTGATTTCTGCTCAAATCAATAACCTCTGTCAAGTGCAGAGCCACAATCTTCTTTAAACATGATAAAATATTCTTTCAAGTGACTCCTAAATTGATCTCCCTCTCTTTTGCTGCGAAGGTGGAAAAAGTCGTCATCGGATTGCAGGGTTTTTGAAATGTGCTGTGAAATTTATTCCAAAAAGATGATTCCAATTCAATCCGGTCTGCCTCAGACTTTGACGTGAGGAAGATTGAACAATATTCGAGAGGACGGGGTATCAGAGGGGAAAACATGCAAACCAAGAATCACACTGACAATAAACAAGAGAGCATTCAAAGACACGTTTCAATTTGAATTCATAAGTTGAACAAGAAAGGGAGACTGAAGAGCTTGAGGGGTTGTGTGTGTGTGTGGGTGTGGGTGTGTGTGTGTGTGTGTGTGTGTGTGTGTATGTGTGTGTGTGTGTGTGTGTGTGTGTGTGTGTGTGTGTGTGTGTGTGTGTGTGTGTGTGTGTGTGTGTGTGTGTGTGTGTGTGTGTGTGTGTGTGTGTGTGTGTGTGTGTGTGTGTGTGTGTGAGGGAAAGGGAATGTACATACATGCATGTGTGTGAGTGGCAGTGCAGGGTGTGTGTTGAGACATACAGTACAGTATGTGTGTGAGTGGCAGTGCAGGGTGTGTGTTGAGACACAGATGAAATCAGTCCTTTCCTGAGACAGTTCCTCTAATAGTCTTTAAACAGGATGAGGCTCTAAAGTCTGGAAGCGGTTACATCCAATCAAATGGCCGCCTGCTAATCCGGTTTGGGCCCTGCTCGGGGCCGAGGGGGTCTCCTGGGACCATTTGAAACCAGCGTGCCATGCCGGATAATTGTCATCCACCACCCGTCCCAAAAATTCACACCATATGGATCAGTCATGTCCTCCCTGATAAATCCACTCCTGGGCTCATTAGAAATATTTTCAATGTAAACTATGGGTTAAGTAGATACAACTAATAAACAACGTAATAGTGTGTCAGAGACGGGGGTGTTTTGTGTGTTCATCTGTGTATTTCAATGCATGTTCATGTTTTCTTCATCTATTTAACCTGTTTTTAACCAGGTTGGTCAGTTGAGAGCCACTTCTCATTTGCCAATCACTACCAAACATCCAACAGCTGTGACGGACCATCATTGTAATGCAGTGTACTGACAGTTCCTCAAGTTAACCATCCTGCCCGATTGACCCCTCCCTCCTCAGTCTGATTGGCCTGTTGGCCTATTGGCCCCTCCCTCCTCTCTCCATTATTCTTCCTCATTGTCTGTGTTCAACAGGCCTTTCTTTTGGTCCTCAGCTGTCATTACATTTTAGGTAGTGGAGAGGGGTTTGATCACAGAGGGGGCGGCCATGAAAGGGGGATGACAGGGGTTGCACAAGGGGTAAGAGGGTAGAGGGGGGTGAAAGGGAGGGGTTACAGTTGATGAAGATGGGGTCTCGAGGTTGACAGCTAGCAGGAGACATCCACTTTGTTTGAGAGCAGAGGGGGAAGGGGTAGAGGCGAAGGTGTGTGTGTGTGTATGTGTATTGATGTGTTGTGTCTAGATCAGACCGCTGCTGTCTCACACCATGCCGGGGGAAGGGGGCATAAAGAGGGGGTGAGAGCATGACAGATAATATATTAACCCCTTCTGCATGGAACTCTAGGAACTGTTTAAACCCATAGTATTGACTCCCTCATCTTTCTCCACTCCTCTTTCCCTCTCTTCCCCTTATCTCTCTTCTTTCTCCACTCCAATTTCCCTCTCTTCCCCTTACTGTCTTCTTTCTCCACTCCCCTTTCCCTCTCTTCCCCTTACTGTCTTCTTTCTCCACTCCTCTTTCCCTCTCTTCCCCTTATCTCTCTTCTTTCTTTCTCCACTCCAATTTCCCTCTCTTCCCCTTACTGTCTTCTTTCTCCACTTCCCTTTCCCTCTCTTCCCCTTATCTCTCTTCTTTCTCCACTCCCCTTTCCCTCTCTTCCCCTTACTGTCTTCTTTCTCCACTCCTCTTTCCCTCTCTTCCCCTTATCTCTCTTCTTTCTCCACTCCCCTTTCCCTCTCTTCCCCTTACTGGCTTCTTTCTCCACTCCTCTTTCCCTCTCTTCCCCTTATCTCTCTTCTTTCTCCACTCCTCTTTCCCTCTCTTCCCCTTATCTCTCTTCTTTCTCCACTCCCCTTTCCCTCTCTTCCCCTTACTGTCTTCTTTCTCCACTCCTCTTTCCCTCTCTTCCCCTTACTGTCTTCTTTCTCCACTCCTCTTTCCCTCTCTTCCCCTTACTGGCTTCTTTCTCCACTTCCCTTTCCCTCTTTTCCCCTTATCTCCCTTCTTTCTCCACTCCTCTTTCCCTCTCTTCCCCTTATCTGTCTTCTTTCTCCACTCCTCTTTCCCTCTCTTCCCCTTATCTGTCTTCTTTCTACACTCCTCTTTCCCTCTCTTCCCCTTATCTGTCTTCTTTCTCCACTTCCCTTTCCCTCTTTTCCCCTTATCTCCCTTCTTTCTCCACTCCTCTTTCCCTCTCTTCCCCTTATCTGTCTTCTTTCTACACTCCTCTTTCCCTCTATTCCCCTTATCTCTCTTCTTTCTCCACTTCCCTTTCCCTCTCTTCCCCTTATCTCTCTTCTTTCTCCACTCCCCTTTCCCTCTCTTCCCCTTACTGTCTTCTTTCTCCACTCCTCTTTCCCTCTCTTCCCCTTATCTCTCTTCTTTCTCCACTCCCCTTTCCCTCTCTTCCCCTTACTGGCTTCTTTCTCCACTCCTCTTTCCCTCTCTTCCCCTTATCTCTCTTCTTTCTCCACTCCTCTTTCCCTCTCTTTCCCCTTATCTCTCTTCTTTCTCCACTCCCCTTTCCCTCTCTTCCCCTTACTGTCTTCTTTCTCCACTCCTCTTTCCCTCTCTTCCCCTTACTGGCTTCTTTCTCCACTTCCCTTTCCCTCTTTTCCCCTTATCTCCCTTCTTTCTCCACTCCTCTTTCCCTCTCTTCCCCTTATCTGTCTTCTTTCTCCACTCCTCTTTCCCTCTCTTCCCCTTATCTGTCTTCTTTCTACACTCCTCTTTCCCTCTCTTCCCCTTATCTGTCTTCTTTCTCCACTTCCCTTTCCCTCTTTTCCCCTTATCTCCCTTCTTTCTCCACTCCTCTTTCCCTCTCTTCCCCTTATCTGTCTTCTTTCTACACTCCTCTTTCCCTCTATTCCCCTTATCTCTCTTCTTTCTCCACTTCCCTTTCCCTCTCTTCCCCTTATCTCTCTTCTTTCTCCACTCCCCTTTCCCTCTCTTCCCCTTACTGTCTTCTTTCTCCACTCCTCTTTCCCTCTCTTCCCCTTATCTGTCTTCTTTCTCCACTCCTCTTTCCCTCTCTTCCCCTTATCTCTCTTCTTTCTCCACTCCTCTTTCCCTCATCTCTCTTCTTTCTCCACTCCTATTTCCCTCTCTTCCCCTTACTGTCTTCTTTCTCCACTTCGCTTTCCATCTCTTCCCCTCATCTCTCTTCTTTCTCCACTCCTCTTTCCATCTCTTCCCCTTACTCTCTCTTCTTTCTCCACTCCTCTTTCCCTCTCTTCCCCTTACTGTCTTCTTTCTCCACTTCCCTTTCCCTCTCTTTCCCTCATCTCTCTTCTTTCTCCACTCCACTTCCCCTCATCTGTCTTCTTTCTCCACTCCTCTTTCCATCTTTTCCCCTTACTCTCTCTTCTTTCTCCACTTCCCTTTCCCTCTCTTTCCCTCATCTCTCTTCTTTCTCCACTCCTCTTTCCCTCATCTGTCTTCTTTCTCCACTTCCCCTTCCCTCTCTTTCCCTCATCTCTCTTCTTTCTCCACTCCTCTTCCCCTCATCTGTCTTCTTTCTCCACTCCTCTTTCCATCTCTTCCCCTTACTCTCTCTTCTTTCTCCACTCCTCTTTCCCTCTCTTCCCCTTACTGTCTTCTTTCTCCACTTCCCTTTCCCTCTCTTCCCCTCATCTCTCTTCTTTCTCCACTCCTCTTTCCATCTCTTCCCCTTACTCTCTCTTCTTTCTCCACCCCCCTTTCCCTCTCTTTCCCTCATCTCTCTTCTTTCTCCACTCCTCTTCCCCTCATCTGTCTTCTTTCTCCACTCCTCTTTCCATCTCTTCCCCTTACTCTTTCTTCTTTCTCCACTTCCCTTTCCCTCTCTTTCCCTCATCTCTCTTCTTTCTCCACTCCTCTTTCTCTCATCTGTCTTCTTTCTCCACTCCTATGTCCCTCTCTTCCCCTTATCGCTCTTCTTTCTCCACTCATCTTTCCCTCTCTTCCCCTTATCTCTCTTCTTTCTCCACTCCTCTTTCCCTCATCTCTCTTCTTTCTCCACTCCTATTTCCCTCTCTTCCCCTTATCTCTCTTCTTTCTCCACTCATCTTTCCATCTCTTCCCCTCATCTCTCTTCTTTCTCCAATCCTCTTTCCATCTCTTCCCCTTACTCTCTCTTCTTTCTCCACTCCTCTTTCCCTCTCTTCCCCTTACTGTCTTCTTTCTCCACTCCCTTTCCCTCTCTTTCCCTCATCTCTCTTCTTTCTCCACTCCTCTTTCCCTCATCTGTCTTCTTTCTCCACTTCCCTTTCCCTCTCTTTCCCTTATCTCTCTTCTTTCTCCACTCCTCTTTTCCTCTCTTCCCCTTATCTCTCTTCTTTCTCCACTCCCCTTTCCCTCTCTTCCCCTTACTGTCTTCTTTCTCCATTCCCCTTTCCCTCTCTTCCCCTTACTGTCTTCTTTCTCCACTCCTCTTTCCCTCTCTTCCCCTTATCTGTTTTCTTTCTCCACTCCTATTTCTCTCTCTTCCCCTTATCGCTCTTCTTTCTCCACTCCTCTTTCCCTCTCTTCCCCTTACTGTCTTCTTTCTCCACTCCTCTTTCCCTCTATTCCCCTTATCTGTCTTCTTTCTCCACTCCTCTTTCCCTCTCTTCCCCTTATCTCTCTTCTTTCTCCACTCCTCTTTCCCTCATCTCTCTTCTTTCTCCACTCCTATTTCCCTCTCTTCCCCTTACTGTCTTCTTTCTCCACTTCGCTTTCCATCTCTTCCCCTCATCTCTCTTCTTTCTCCACTCCTCTTTCCATCTCTTCCCCTTACTCTCTCTTCTTTCTCCACTCCTCTTTCCCTCTCTTCCCCTTACTGTCTTCTTTCTCCACTTCCCTTTCCCTCTCTTTCCCTCATCTCTCTTCTTTCTCCACTCCTCTTTCCCTCATCTGTCTTCTTTCTCCACTTCCCTTTCCCTCTCTTTCCCTCATCTCTCTTCTTTCTCCACTCCACTTCCCCTCATCTGTCTTCTTTCTCCACTCCTCTTTCCATCTCTTCCCCTTACTCTCTCTTCTTTCTCCACTTCCCTTTCCCTCTCTTTCCCTCATCTCTCTTCTTTCTCCACTCCTCTTTCCCTCATCTGTCTTCTTTCTCCACTTCCCTTTCCCTCTCTTTCCCTCATCTCTCTTCTTTCTCCACTCCTCTTCCCCTCATCTGTCTTCTTTCTCCACTCCTCTTTCCATCTCTTCCTCTTACTCTCTCTTCTTTCTCCACTCCTCTTTCCCTCTCTTCCCCTTACTGTCTTCTTTCTCCACTTCCCTTTCCCTCTCTTCCCCTCATCTCTCTTCTTTCTCCACTCCTCTTTCCATCTCTTCCCCTTACTCTCTCTTCTTTCTCCACCCCCCTTTCCCTCTCTTTCCCTCATCTCTCTTCTTTCTCCACTCCTCTTTCCCTCATCTGTCTTCTTTCTCCACTTCCCTTTCCCTCTCTTTCTCTCATCTCTCTTCTTTCTGCCCTCCTCTTTCCCTCATCTGTCTTCTTTCTCCACTTCCCTTTCCCTCTCTTTCCCTCATCTCTCTTCTTTCTCCACTCCTCTTTCCCTCATCTGTCTTCTTTATCCACTTCCCTTTCTCTCTCTTTCCCTCATCTCTCTTCTTTCTCCACTCCTCTTTCCCTCATCTGTCTTCTTTCTCCACTTCCCTTTCCCTCTCTTTCCCTTATCTCTCCACTCCTCTTTCCCTCTCTTCCCCTTATCTCTCTTCTTTCTCCACTCCCCTTTCCCTCTCTTCCCCTTACTGTCTTCTTTCTCCACTCCCCTTTCCCTCTCTTCCCCTTACTGTCTTCTTTCTCCACTCCTCTTTCCCTCTCTTCCCCTTATCTGTTTTCTTTCTCCACTCCTATTTCCCTCTCTTCCCCTTATCGCTCTTCTTTCTCCACTCCTCTTTCCCTCTCTTCCCCTTATCTCTCTTCTTTCTCCACTCCTCTTTCCCTCATCTCTCTTCTTTCTCCACTCCTCTTTCCCTCTCTTCCCCTTACTGTCTTCTTTCTCCACTTCGCTTTCCATCTCTTCCCCTCATCTCTCTTCTTTCTCCACTCCTCTTTCCATCTCTTCCCCTTACTCTCTCTTCTTTCTCCACTACTCTTTCCCTCTCTTCCCCTTACTGTCTTCTTTCTCCACTTCCCTTTCCCTCTCTTTCCCTCATCTCTCTTCTTTCTCCACTCCTCTTCCCCTCATCTGTCTTCTTTCTCCACTCCTCTTTCCATCTCTTCCCCTTACTCTCTCTTCTTTCTCCACCCCCCTTTCCCTCTCTTTCCCTCATCTCTCTTCTTTCTCCACTCCTCTTCCCCTCATCTGTCTTCTTTCTCCACTCCTCTTTCCATCTCTTCCCCTTACTCTTTCTTCTTTCTCCACTTCCCTTTCCCTCTCTTTCCCTCATCTCTCTTCTTTCTCCACTCCTCTTTCCCTCATCTGTCTTCTTTCTCCAATTCCCTTTCCCTCTCTTTCCCTTATCTCTCTTCTTTCTCCAGTCCTCTTTCCCTCTCTTCCCCTTATCTCTCTTCTTTCTCCACTCCCCTTTCCCTCTCTTCCCCTTACTGTCTTCTTTCTCCACTCCCCTTTCCCTCTCTTCCCCTTACTGTCTTCTTTCTCCACTCCCCTTTCCCTCTCTTCCCCTTACTGTCTTCTTTCTCCACTCCTCTTTCCCTCTCTTCCCCTTATCTGTTTTCTTTCTCCACTCCTATTTCCCTCTCTTCCCCTTATCGCTCTTCTTTCTCCACTCATCTTTCCCTCTCTTCCCCTTATCTCTCTTCTTTCTCCACTCCTCTTTCCCTCATCTCTCTTCTTTCTCCACTCCTATTTCCCTCTCTTCCCCTTATCGCTCTTCTTTCTCCACTCATCTTTCCATCTCTTCCCCTCATCTCTCTTCTTTCTCCAATCCTCTTTCCATCTCTTCCCCTTACTCTCTCTTCTTTCTCCACTCCTCTTTCCCTCTCTTCCCCTTACTGTCTTCTTTCTCCAATTCCCTTTCCCTCTCTTTCCCTCATCTCTCTTCTTTCTCCACTCCTCTTTCCCTCATCTGTCTTCTTTCTCCACTTCCCTTTCCCTCTCTTTCCCTTATCTCTCTTCTTTCTCCACTCCTCTTTTCCTCTCTTCCCCTTATCTCTCTTCTTCTCCACTCCCCTTTCCCTCTCTTCCCCTTACTGTCTTCTTTCTCCACTCCCCTTTCCCTCTCTTCCCCTTACTGTCTTCTTTCTCCACTCCTCTTTCCCTCTCTTCCCCTTATCTGTTTTCTTTCTCCACTCCTATTTCTCTCTCTTCCCCTTATCGCTCTTCTTTCTCCACTCCTCTTTCCCTCTCTTCCCCTTACTGTCTTCTTTCTCCACTCCTCTTTCCCTCTCTTCCCCTTATCTGTCTTCTTTCTCCACTCCTCTTTCCCTCTCTTCCCCTTATCTCTCTTCTTTCTCCACTCCTCTTTCCCTCATCTCTCTTCTTTCTCCACTCCTATTTCCCTCTCTTCCCCTTACTGTCTTCTTTCTCCACTTCGCTTTCCATCTCTTCCCCTCATCTCTCTTCTTTCTCCACTCCTCTTTCCATCTCTTCCCCTTACTCTCTCTTCTTTCTCCACTCCTCTTTCCCTCTCTTCCCCTTACTGTCTTCTTCTCCCACTTCCCTTTCCCTCTCTTTCCCTCATCTCTCTTCTTTCTCCACTCCTCTTTCCCTCATCTGTCTTCTTTCTCCACTTCCCTTTCCCTCTCTTTCCCTCATCTCTCTTCTTTCTCCACTCCACTTCCCCTCATCTGTCTTCTTTCTCCACTCCTCTTTCCATCTCTTCCCCTTACTCTCTCTTCTTTCTCCACTTCCCTTTCCCTCTCTTTCCCTCATCTCTCTTCTTTCTCCACTCCTCTTTCCCTCATCTGTCTTCTTTCTCCACTTCCCTTTCCCTCTCTTTCCCTCATCTCTCTTCTTTCTCCACTCCTCTTCCCCTCATCTGTCTTCTTTCTCCACTCCTCTTCCATCTCTTCCCCTTACTCTCTCTTCTTTCTCCACTCCTCTTTCCCTCTCTTCCCCTTACTGTCTTCTTTCTCCACTTCCCTTTCCCTCTCTTCCCCTCATCTCTCTTCTTTCTCCACTCCTCTTCCCCTCATCTGTCTTCTTTCTCCACTCCTCTTTCCATCTCTTCCCCTTACTCTCTCTTCTTTCTCCACTCCTCTTTCCCTCTCTTCCCCTTACTGTCTTCTTTCTCCACTTCCCTTTCCCTCTCTTTCCCTCATCTCTCTTCTTTCTCCACTCCTCTTTCCCTCATCTGTCTTCTTTCTCCACTTCCCTTTCCCTCTCTTTCTCTCATCTCTCTTCTTTCTGCCCTCCTCTTTCCCTCATCTGTCTTCTTTCTCCACTTCCCTTTCCCTCTCTTTCCCTCATCTCTCTTCTTTCTCCACTCCTCTTTCCCTCATCTGTCTTCTTTATCCACTTCCCTTTCTCTCTCTTTCCCTCATCTCTCTTCTTTCTCCACTCCTCTTTCCCTCATCTGTCTTCTTTCTCCACTTCCCTTTCCCTCTCCTTCCCTTATCTCTCCACTCCTCTTTCCCTCTCTTCCCCTTATCTCTCTTCTTTCTCCACTCCCCTTTCCCTCTCTTCCCCTTACTGTCTTCTTTCTCCACTCCCCTTTCCCTCTCTTCCCCTTACTGTCTTCTTTCTCCACTCCTCTTTCCCTCTCTTCCCCTTATCTGTTTTCTTTCTCCACTCCTATTTCCCTCTCTTCCCCTTATCGCTCTTCTTTCTCCACTCCTCTTTCCCTCTCTTCCCCTTATCTCTCTTCTTTTTCCACTCCTCTTTCCCTCATCTCTCTTCTTTCTCCACTCCTCTTTCCCTCTCTTCCCCTTACTGTCTGCTTTCTCCACTTCGCTTTCCATCTCTTCCCCTCATCTCTCTTCTTTCTCCACTCCTCTTTCCATCTCTTCCCCTTACTCTCTCTTCTTTCTCCACTCCTCTTTCCCTCTCTTCCCCTTACTGTCTTCTTTCTCCACTTCCCTTTCCCTCTCTTCCCCTCATCTCTCTTCTTTCTCCACTCCTCTTCCCCTCATCTGTCTTCTTTCTCCAATTCCCTTTCCCTCTCTTTCCCTCATCTCTCTTCTTTCTCCACCCCTCTTTCCCTCATCTGTCTTCTTTCTCCACTTCCCTTACCCTCTCTTTCCCTCATCTCTCTTCTTTCTCCACTCCTCTTCCCCTCATCTGTCTTCTTTCTCCACTCCTCTTTCCATCTCTTCCCCTTACTCTCTCTTCTTTCTCCACTCCTCTTTCCCTCTCTTCCCTTTACTGTCTTCTTTCTCCACTTCCCTTTCCCTCTCTTCCCCTCATCTCTCTTCTTTCTCCACTCCTCTTTCCATCTCTTCCCCTTACTCTCTCTTCTTTCTCCACTTCCCTTTCCATCTCTTTCCCTCATCTCTATTCTTTCTCCACTCCTCTTCCCTCATCTGTCTTCTTTCTCCACTTCCCTTTCCCTCTCTTTCCCACATCTCTCTTCTTTCTCCACTCCTCTTTCCCTCATCTGTCTTCTTTCTCCACTCCTCTTTCCCTCATCTGTCTTCTTTCTCCACTTCCCTTTCCTTCTCTTTCCCTCATCTCTCTTCTTTCTCCACTCCTCTTCCCCTCATCTCTCTTCTTTCTCCACTCCTCTTTCCCTCATCTGTTTTCTTTCTTCCCTTCCCTTTCCCTCTCTTTCCCTCATCTCTCTTCTTTCTCCACTCCTCTTTCCTTCATCTGTCTTCTTTCTCCACTTCCCTTTCCCTCTCTTTCCCTCATCTCTCTTCTTTCTCCACTCCTCTTTCCCTCTCTTCCCCTTATCTCTCTTCTTTCTCCACTCCCCTTTCCCTCTCTTCCCCTTACTGTCTTCTTTCTCCACTCCCCTTTCCCTCTCTTCCCCTTACTGTCTTCTTTCTCCACTCCCCTTTCCCTCTCTTCCCCTTACTGTCTTCTTTCTCCACTCCTCTTTCCCTCTCTTCCCCTTATCTGTTTTCTTTCTCCACTCCTATTTCCCTCTCTTCCCCTTATCGCTCTTCTTTCTCCACTCCTCTTTCCCTCATCTCTCTTCTTTCTCCACTCCTCTTTCCCTCTCTTCCCCTTACTGTCTTCTTTCTCCACTTCGCTTTCCATCTCTTCCCCTCATCTCTCTTCTTTCTCCACTCCTCTTTCCATCTCTTCCCCTTACTCTCTCTTCTTTCTCCACTCCTCTTTCCCTCTCTTCCCCTTACTGTCTTCTTTCTCCACTTCCCTTTCCCTCTCTTTCCCTCATCTCTCTTCTTTCTCCACTCCTCTTCCCCTCATCTGTCTTCTTTCTCCACTCCTCTTTCCATCTCTTCCCCTTACTCTCTCTTCTTTCTCCACTCCTCTTTCCCTCTCTTCCCTTTACTGTCTTCTTTCTCCACTTCCATTTCCCTCTCTTCCCCTCATCTCTCTTCTTTCTCCACTCCTCTTTCCATCTCTTCCCCTTACTCTCTCTTCTTTCTCCACTTCCCTTTCCCTCTCTTTCCCTCATCTCTATTCTTTCTCCACTCCTCTTTCCCTCATCTGTCTTCTTTCTCCACTTCCCTTTCCCTCTCTTTCCCACATCTCTCTTCTTTCTCCACTCCTCTTTCCCTCATCTGTCTTCTTTCTCCACTCCTCTTTCCCTCATCTGTCTTCTTTCTCCACTTCCCTTTCCTTCTCTTTCCCTCATCTCTCTTCTTTCTCCACTCCTCTTCCCCTCATCTCTCTTCTTTCTCCACTCCTCTTTCCCTCATCTGTCTTCTTTCTCCACTTCCCTTTCCCTCTCTTTCCCTCATCTCTCTTCTTTCTCCACTCCTCTTTCCCTCATCTGTCTTCTTTCTCCACTTCCCTTTCCCTCTCTTTCCCTCATCTCTCTTCTTTCTCCACTCCTCTTTCCCTCATCTCTCTTCTTTCTCCACTCCTCTTTCCCTCTCTTCCCCTCATCTCTCTTCTTTCTCCACTCCTCTTTCCCTCATCTCTCTTCTTTCTCCACTTCCCTTTCCCTCTCTTCCCCTCATCTCTCTTCTTTCTCCACTCCTCTTCCCCTCATCTCTCTTCTTTCTCCACTCCTCTTTCCCTCTCTTCCCCTCATCTCTCTTCTTTCTCCACTCCTCTTTCCCTCTCTTCCCCTTACTGTCTTCTTTCTCCACTCCTCTTTCCCTCATCTCTCTTCTTTCTCCACTCCTCTTCCCCTCATCTGTCTTCTTTCTTCAATATTTGTAGAAATCCAATCTTGTGATCACGTTTACTCCTTAAAATAGAAATCAATTTACAGGCTACTCAAGCTCCACTTTGGCATGTGGAATGCTAATGCAATTTTCCACAGTATTGGATACACGTTAAGTTCACTCACACACACACACACACACACACACACACACACACACACACACACACACACACACACACACACACACACAGAGAGAGAAAAATAAAGAGAAAGTTTAATTTGGCCTGCAGTTGAATGAAATACATTTAAAAAGAGCCTGGTATGTGAGGCGGCAGGATCAATCCTCACCTGAATGGCTGCAGCGCTGGCTAATTGTTTCGTTAACGGGGTTAACGGCCAGATCAACGACGCTTTGGCGTAATTAGGAGAACACAGCCGGAGACTGATAGTGGCATTAAGCCCAAACAAAAGACTAGTGGAGTCATCACCAGTTCAGTTCTCCCTGGACGCTCCTGCGCCGTGCTGCCGGAATACTAAAGAAAAGAGAGTGACTTGGGCTGCGTTCCATTCCACATGTTAGGCACACTTCCCTTCATGGATCTGATACGACTTGATGGGTGAAACAAAACTTGATCGAGCTAAAAACTAGCTTCATTTTAAATACATAGTGCTAATTCATTTATGGATTTGTGGTTGTCTATAGGGCTTTTCCTCACCCCAGAAACTCATGAATAGGATCTGACTGTATATTCCAGCTACAGAGGCGTGGCAGCTCCCTTGTCTGTCTGGATTGACTGACATTGCGTGTCTAATCCAGCATGTTGCCTGTGGGACGATAGATTACCTCTGTCTATACACTCTCTCACATCTTGGATTGGCAGAGGAGGCTTCCTATCGATCACCTGCTATCCAGCCAGAGAATCTCTCTTTCCCTTCCTCTCTCTCCCTCTGTCCCTCTTTTCTTTCTCTACCTGTCTCTCTTTCTTTTTCACTCTCTCTTTCCAGTCTCTCTCTCCTTCTTTCCCTGTTTCTATCTCTCTCTTTCCCTCTCTCCCCCTTCCTCTCTCTACGGCTACATCCTGCAGCTCCTGCAGTAGACCTGAATGCTCTTTAATGTGAGGAAACAGTGGTGAGGAAAGGAGGAAACAGGTTAACATCGATATCACCTCCTTGTGAGGAACGTCTGAGTTAGTGCTGTAGTGCTATCAGGCAGGCAGATGGGTAGGGAGAGCAAAACTGGATGGAGTGTGTGTGTGTGCGTGTGCGTGTGTGTGTCCGAGTGTGCGTACGTACGTACGTATGGGGGGTTTATGTTGCCTGATGCAAGGCTAGCATGGCCGGGTGAAATCCAGGCTGGACACTAGGAGTTGGTACAATAGACTTGTACTCTCCATGCAGGCTATGATGCACCCCATGAAGGGAGAAGAGGGGAAGTATAGGACTCTCTCATGTACTGTGTCTTCACTGCTCTATCTCCTCTTGCCAGTGTGCTTTCCATCTCTTCTCCTCTCTTTTTCTCCAGTTGGTGACTCAGGGTTGTGCCCTGATGTTGTGCTATTGTTGTGTTGGTGCTGCTATGCCAGTCTTCCCACAGGCAAACATGCATCAGTCATCCCTAATCCTCTCTCTGTAGGACCCAGATAAATAACACAGCCCTCTCCCTCTCTTATTCCCTCTCTTATTCCCCCTCTTATTCCCTCTCTTATTCCCTCTTATTCTCTCTCTCCTTCTCTCTCTCTTTCTTTCTCTCTCAACTGTGCAGCTCCCCTCCTTATTTCTGACTGACTTTCTCTCATTCTGTTTAAATATGTTTATAATAAGCGTGTGTCGGTAGGCATTTGGCATTAAGCTGTAGGCCTTTTAAATGTATTTTTAAACCGATATGCAAAAATATTTTCCCCTGTTGTGGGAAGGCAGTCGAGGTGTGAACTGGTATGCGGAGTCGTATGCGGAGTCGACTTCTTTTGTTTTCATTTTAATCTTTTTTTTCCCCTCGCTCGGTTTCAACACATTGGAGATGCGAGACGTGCAAACAAACATGCGTATGCTCGGCACTGTGGGTAACCAGGGGGTGGGCCTCTCTCTGCAGATGGACCCCCAAACCCCTTACCAGACGAGAACAAGAGCTCTGCAGTTTTCTTTTTTATGGCAAAAGGTAAAATGAAGGGATTTGTTTTTCCTCTTCGGTTTGTTTCCTATCTCAGATAGCAGAGGTTTGGAGGAATAATTGGTGACTGGGAAAGTAGGTGAAGTGAGCAGAGGGTTGTGGTGGAGAGGAAGTAGGTGAAGTGAGCAGAGGGTTGTGGTGGAGAGGAAGTAGGTGAAGTGAGCAGAGGGTTGTGGTGGAGAGGAAGGTGAAGTGGAGCGAGGCTCAGTTTTTATCATTAGGACAGTTTTTGTTAGGACACCGCTGACCTTAGCTGAGGATGTTGAATATTTATACGGCAAATTATGAAACTTAGGAGAGACTTAATAGGCTGGACCAGGGAACCTGGAGACCTCTTCAAGAGCTCTCTCTCTCTCTCTCTCTCTCTCTCTCTCTCTCTCTCTCTCTCTCTCTCTTTCGCTCATTCTCTCGCTTTCTCCCTCTCTCTGCTTTCTCTCTTTCTCTCACAGGCATAGACACTCTGTTTCTGCCTCACTATCTTGCTCTCTCTCTCTCCCTCTGTGTGTGTGTGTGTGTGTGTGTGTGTGTGTGTGTGTGTGTGTGTGGTGTGTGTGTGTGTGTGTGTGTGTGTGTGTGTGTGTGTGTGTGTGTGTGTGTGTGTGTGTGTGTGTGAGTGAGAGAGGCTCCAGTGTCAGTGGGGTGAATTCATTACTGCTGTCTGAGAGTGGGAACAGTGCATGAAAAGACCTGATTAAAGGTGATGGAGGGAGACTCGGTTCCGATCTGCCTAAACGACAGCCAGGGTGTGTAGGACCCACACACTGTGGGAGACCCTTACACACAGACATAGACACACACAGTGTGTTTGTGTGGGGCGTCTGCTTGTCAGTTATTTACGGAAGAAAATGCGCCTCTCGCTTTGGGTGTGCTGTGCAAGTCGCACTCTTGGGGACGAAAAGCTCTCGTAAGCAAAAAACGAGAACGAGAGAGCGAGAGAGAGAGAGCGAGAGATAGAGAGAGAGAGAGAGAGCGAGAGATAGAGAGAGAGCGAGAGATAGAGAGAGAGAGAGAGAGAGCGAGAGAGAGAGAGAGCGAGAGATAGAGAGAGAGAGAGCGAGAGAGAGAGAGAGAGAGAGAGAGCGAGAGATAGAGAGAGAGCGAGAGATAGAGAGAGAGAGAGAGAGAGCGAGAGAGAGAGAGAGAGAGCTAGAGAGAGAGAGAGCGAGAGAGAGAGCGAGAGATAGAGAGAGAGAGAGAGAGCGAGAGATAGAGAGAGAGCGAGAGAGAGCGAGAAAGAGCGAGAGAGAGAGAGAGAGAGAGAGAGAGAGGCGAAAAACAGTGAAACGCGCACTTTAATGCAGACGAATGGTCGCACGGCCCAGATACAGTCCCGGTATTAATCAACGCCACACATAAGGAAACGCTCGCGGGTGGGCACTTTGAAAGAAAGACGGAGTGAGAGAGAGCGACCACACGGAGCTTGTTAAATAATTCATTGGGCCCGGACCAAATCTGTTGCCTATTATCGCGCCCCTCTAATCAGATGCTGTTTGTCGTTGCTGTACAATAACAGGCGCGTTAAGGCACTTACCAGGAGTGCATCCGCTGCTGTTCTTCCCCTTTGCATATATCTGTATCAACATTAGGCTGGGAAGCCAGTCTCTTATTAATTGTGCACATTAGTGAAGTTGTCATTAACACAGCGAGTGGCCAGCTCTGGGAGCAAAGCCTATTAACATAACTCACTTTATTTCTCTTTCTCTCTCATTTTCCTCTTTTCCCCCGATCTGCCTCGCTCTCTCTCTCTCTGCTCGTTTTCTCACATTTTTTCTCTATATTCCTCTTTCTCTTCATTCCTCTCTCAACTGTATTCTCTCTCCCTTTTCCCTCTCATCCCTTTGGAGTATCTTTGTCTTTTTCTCTCCTCCTCCAGCACCTCTCTCTCGCTCCCTCTCTCTCTACTTCAACTCTCCTCGTGATGAGGCAGTGTACAGCTAACGCTCTCATCCTGCTCTCTCATTGAATTGCAAATAGTCCTTATGCTATGAAGTGTGTTTCCACCTGTCCACGGTTTCACAGCATGTTGGGGAGAAAAAGCACCCGGAGACGGTGCTTTGTTAGTCTACACAGCTGGAGTCAAGGTATGGTTCCTCTATGGTTCAACAACTACTGTACATTCAGATCAGTAGAATGGTTTCCAGGAGCCGTGTTTGGAAGCCAAGTCCCCCCCCCCCCCCCCCATAAAAGCCATATTACAACCTATGTGTTGTGATTATTGCGTTGTTTGCTCTATAACCTGTCAGTTCATATGCCTTGCGACAATAAGAAGACACAGTGGCAGAATAAATTCAACCACACCTTAGTTTCATCACAAAACCAGATAGAGCATCTGCCCAGTGAAGTCCACAAAGCATATTGCATGTACAGTAACAGAGAGTTACATGACTTACAGCATGGTCAAGCAAGTTAATGCTCGGACCACTAAACAACTATTGATTTAGAACCACAGAGAGTTACCACAAGTCACAAAGAAAACAGGCGCTGCCTCCACTATTCCAGCAACATTTCAGCTTCAACATTTCAACATCTAATCAACTATGCTTAGTCTAATACAGTGACAACTAAAAGATACCAAAAACTATTTAGTCCAATCAACGTAAGCTAAATATGATGTGGATGTCCATGGTCCTGATTTGTGTGTGCGAGATTCCGTGTGTGTGTGTGTGTGTGTGTGCATGAATAACATGTTGACTCACCCTACTTGTAGAGAAACGCCAATACCATCCTCCTCTTTCATGTTGACGAAACGGTCAATCACTCTGTCATACACTTACATTTTTTGTTGTCCTCGGCTACCTAGCTAAAATGCTTGCTCGCTAGCCTAACTTCCATTCATGGGCAACGTTAGCCAGTTAACATGAGCCTTCTACGTCTAGCAACATATTGAACTTCCATCCTCTCAGGTCAGGGGTACAACAATGTATGAGTTAAGGGTTGGATCAGAATCGGCGTTATAATCATTAGACAGTACGGATCATTTTTCTCTCCAGTTTCGTGATATTCTGATCTTGTCTCATCGCTGCAACTCCCCAACTGGCTCGGGAGAGGCGAAGGTCAAGTCATGCGTAATCTGAAACATGACCCACCAAACCACACTTCTTAACACACGCTCGCTTAACCCGGGAGCCAGCCGCACCAATGTGTTGGAGGAAACACCGTTCAACTGACAACTGAAGTCAGCCTGCAGGCACCTGGCCCGCCACTAGGAGTCACTAGAGCACAATGAGCCATGTAAAGCCCCCCTGGCCAAACCCTCCCCTAACCCAGACAAAGCTGGGCCAAATGTATGCCGCCCTATGATCAAACCCCAGGCTGGGATCGAACCTCTGGCTGTAGTGACACCTCAACACTGCGATGCAGTGCCTTAGACTGCTGAGCCACTCAAGAGGCCCTATAATTTTTGGGTCAAGAGAAGCCAGATGCTCGATGGTTTCTCTTGCCTTCCATGCTACGGGCAGCAACAATGTCATACCTGTTTGGACCAGACAGCATCAGCTAGATGGCCTACACATAGAGAGACAGAGGGGCGCTGTTTCACTCGCTCGGATGTTTTCTCCTGTGAGATACATTCAGCCTTTTGCGAATTGAAGGAAAATATATATATTTTTAAAACAGTATATGTGAGTGACCAACATATGACGTTTCTGGCTTTTACTGTATATAAAGTCCTATTTTCTTTTTGCTTGATGTGTTTTTTGATGTCCTTTAGCTTTGAGTCAGTGACATGCAGCAGTAGCCTCTAGAGTTGCATCAGATCTGGTGTTTGATGTTATTTGGTTCCGGATCTGCGCTCAGATGGTGACACGTCATGGTGCCATACTGCGCTCAGCTCCAACACAGTGTGTCTGGTGTTGAGTCAGCGATTGTGTCCCTGGCATTAAAGTTCCACACTTGATGCAACGTTATGTGTGTGGTGTTGAGTCAGAATGTAGCATATTACTGCTGTCCAGATGGTATAGTTTGTGCTGCTATAGTATTTTGCAGCGATTAATCAAATTGAGAAAATTTGCCTTCACAAATGAAGGATTGAAAGTTGAAATTCATTGAATCAACTTTCCATATCATTGTTTACTTGTCCCGTACAGATTTAGGATCTTAATTTGATCACCCTGTTGCAGGAGAACTTTCCTGCAATGCAGGGCATTTTAAACTTGTAGTGTATTTGAGGTTTAAAAAGGCTTCTGAAGTTTGTAATTTCCACACATTTCAGACTTGATTTTCTCTTACTGAAAATGTATCAAGCCCTACAAATATGTCCAATAACTATAATCCACATAATAATAAAAATGCCTTGTTACTACAGGATTATTTTCCTGCTGTAGCACAATGGCTTAAATTAAGATCCTACATCTGTATTTACAAGTCATATGACTAAGGGAGTGGATACTGGGTCTGTGACTTGGATTAACCCAGGGGACAGGTCACTGACCCTGGTCCACAGGAGGCTTCTGATTGACGTGCCTGACAGACACACAGCAGGAGGGAAGAAGGCAGAGGAGGGGAAGATTAGAGAGAGGAGGACAGAAGAGGAGAGAGGAGGACAGAAGAGGAGAGAGGAGGACAGAAGAGGAGAGAGGAGGACAGAAGAGGAGAGAGGAGGACAGAAGAGGAGAGAGGCCTGGAGGGAAGGGGAGAAGATGAGGACAGAAGAGGGCAGGAAACGGAGGAGGCTTCGACAGGGAGACAAAGCGGAGGCTCAAGTCTAGAAGGGAAGAGAGTGAAGGAGCAAGAGAGCTGATGAGAGAGACAGAACAACTAAGAAAATAAAAAAGGAATTCAGAAATGGGTAGAAGATGAGTCATGGTAAAGGGAGAAAAGAGAAAACGAGTACCACTAAGAGGAGATTATTTCTGTTCTCTATTTTTATTTAACCTTTATTTAACTAGGCAAGTCAGATAAGAACAAATTCTTATTTACAATGACGGCCTACCGGGGAACAGTGGGTTAACTGCCTTCTTCAGGGGCAGAACGACAGATTCTTACCTTGTCAGCTCGGGGATTCAATCCAGCAACCTTTCGGTTACTGGCCCAACGCTCTAACCATTAGGCTACCTGCTGCCTCTATCCTGGGGGGTGTGTGCGTGTGTGTGTGTGTGTGTTATGTGTGTGTAATGTGTGTGTTGTGTGTGTGTGTGTGCATAGAAGCAGGGGGTCCTAGGACACGGAGACACCCCCGCACTATCAAAGGGTCCTGTGCCTCGACAGCTGCTCTCATTAGAGGAACAGGCACTTCGCTCTGTGAGCTTAATCACCCCCACCACACTTCCACAGCAATTAGCCTAGCCACCGTCAGCCCCTTCACGTCCACGGTGGAACACCCCGAGCCATGCTACGTACTGTACTAACGCTAACACTGTAATGTGTGCTGCTCCTTAGTCACATAGATCAATTACCTGGATGGTTTTCCAGGTCCACGTTAGTTGTATATCTGGTTGCTGGAGCTCCCAAGGCATGCTGGATCCGATAGGGAGAAAGAGGTAACATGAAAAAAGAGTGTTTGAGGAAAGGAGAAAGTGGTTGCTCTTTATTTTGGGGAATCTGTGTGAGAAGTAATTCGGTCTATTATTGGCTAAAACTCCCCGGTGGAGATACTCAAGACCCTGGTCTAATACTTCAAGAAGAGAGTGAGGAGAATAAAGAGAAAGGAAGGAAACAGAGAGAAATACAGTCAGAGAGGGAGGTTGAGAGAGAGAGTTCAAGAGTTTGAGTGAGAATGACAGAATGAAAGATGGCAAGACGTCAGAATGGGGGCCGGAAAAAGCTATAGAACAACGAGCAAAACAAGGGAAAAAACAAACTCATTCAAAAACAAGTAGGGACTTGACCTTTCTGTCTCTCCCTTTAAGTGTTTCCCCAAGTATTGTTTTCTCGAGCGGAGTCTCACCAAGCAACAACCCATGGAAGCAGACACTAGCATGTCCTCTTCAAACTGAGTCCAACTGAACAAAACCCAAAGTTTGTAAGCCAACAAGCAACAGAGTAAGGTGGCAGCCCGCCTTGCCTAAGCGATGTTTAGGGGAAACCCTGCTCCTCTATTATGAGGAAGCCAAAGTGGCGGCTTCGCCGGCTTTAGACGATTGAACCAGATTGGTTGAATATCTGCCCTATTGTTGTGTGTTCCTTTCCATAAGTAGGGTCCAGTGTGGTATTGAAAAGCTCTTTGGTGGGCTTAGCACTCTCTCTAAACAGCTTCTGCTGGCTATTTATGCAAACAATGGAGCAAATCTGCTCCTTTGATCACTAGGCCTTGTCACTGCTCTTTGGGGGTGTGTGTATGTGTGTGTGTGTGTGGTGCATGGGTGGGAGTTTTCTTGTGTTCTGTGTGTGTGTGTGTGTGTGTGTGTGTGTGTGTGTGTGTTGGATCTATGTGTATCACAGCTTGGTACCCACAGGTCATATGTGGGTACCAAGCCAACCTATAATTTACACCCCAGGTCTCGTCTCCCGTCACCCATGTTGCACCAACACAGAAAACCCTTTATGTCTATCATGACCCCATGCTTGAAAAGATGGGCTTTCAGATGCCCCTGTGTGTGTCTGTGGGAAGCCCCTGTTTGTGTGGGCTAGCTCAGCGGGCCAGCATTGGTCTCAGGGATTTGATCCCACAACTCCCATACGGAGTCACTTGGGTGGAAAATCAGGCTATTTCACCTGAATGGGAAATAGTTGGAACATTGGCTTTGGTGCGTCTCAGTTCCCTCAATCCTCTTCCTGGCTCTGGTGTGTACACGCGAACAGTCACACACAAGCATGGGCACACATCACACACACAAACATACACACCCACACACACACACACACAATAACACAATAACACACAGCCACTCACACAATAACACACAGCCACTCACACAATAACACACAGCCACTCACACAATAACACACAGCCACTCACACAATAACACACAGCCACTCACACAATAACAATAACACACAGCCACTCACACAATAACACACAGCCACTCACACAATAACACACAGCCACTCACACAATAACACACAGCCACTCACACAATAACACACAGCCACTCACACAATAACACACAGCCACACACACAATAACACACAGCCACTCACACAATAACACACAGCCACTCACACAATAACACACAGCCACTCACACAATAACACACAGCCACTCACACAATAACACACAGCCACTCACACAATAACACACAGCCACTCACACAATAACACACAGCCACTCACACAATAACACACAGCCACTCACACAATAACACACAGCCACTCACACAATAACACACAGCCACTCACACAATAACACACAGCCACTCACACAATAACACACAGCCACTCACACAATAACACACAGCCACTCACACAATAACACACAGCCACTCACACAATAACACACAGCCACTCACACAATAACACACAGCCACTCACACAATAACACACAGCCACTCACACAATAACACACAGCCACTCACACAATAACACACAGCCACTCACACAATAACACACAGCCACTCACACAATAACACACAGCCACACACACAATAACACACAGCCACTCACACAATAACACACAGCCACTCACACAATAACACACAGCCACTCACACAATAACACACAGCCACTCACACAATAACACACAGCCACTCACACAATAACACACAGCCACTCACACAATAACACACAGCCACTCACACAATAACACACAGCCACTTACACAATAACACACAGCCACTCACACAATAACACACAGCCAGGCTCAGTAGTGTTTTTCCTCCTTTGTTGTTGTTTCTTTGTTGATCCATATGATGGTTGCTGATAAGGGATCAGAGTTTTCACACACACACACACACACACACACACACACACACACACACACACACCACACACACACACACACACACACACACACACACACACACACACACACACACACACACACACACACACACACACACACACCCCAGAGCTCCAGTAGAGGGAGTCTCATCAGAAAGTGAAGAAATCAGACACACACAAACACACTCAGACAACCAGAGCGAGACACACACAGGCACACACAACTCAAGGCAGAAGGCACACACGCAAGTCGCTTGCTGTCTAGTGTGGTGTTCTTGCAGTCTATGAGATGCTCAGGGTCAGGGAGTTTGCCTCCCCTATCTGTCCCTGTCCACCAGTGCCTGACCAGAACAAACACACACACACACACACACACACACACACACACACACACACACACACACACACACAACACGCACACATTGTGTTCTTTTCAACCCCATGTCACCTGAGGTGTTTGTGTTTGCCCATCAGCGCTACATCTGGGTAAGTGTGTGTGTGTTTGTTTGCAATAACACCTCTTTGTGTGTGTGTGTGTGTATGTACAGCACTGTATGTGTATCGGTCTGTCTGTCACCCATGGTTGGTGTAGATGTCAGGTGATTGAAGACAGGCACTGTTGGCAGCTGTGGCAGATCCAAATCCTGTAGGCAGGTCTGGGTTCAGCTGTTCACACCCTCCTGCTGACGTTGACATTGACACAGTGAGATAATCAACTGAATTTGGACCTGTGAATGCCTACATGAAATGTGATTGTGTTGCTCACTTAAAGTTATATGGCTGATTCTATTAAATACAACATAACCCCTCAACAAGCAGACACACACACACACACACACACACACACCTCACCTCCCTAAACACACTTCCACAATTGTCAGTTTCTACAGAGAAATTTCTTGATATAACACATCAATAACGAATGAGTTGCCACTTAAAAAATGTACTGTTTTATTTTTTTATGTCTGACAAAAGTCCTCAGATATTCATAATTTAACCGACAGTTTCCATGTTTTAGATCACAATGTATTTTCTTCCACTGCTTGTGAGAGTCTGCATATGTCGGTTTTTCAGTAGATGTAAAAGTTGAATTATTGAGGTATGGTGGTAAGGGTAGAGAGAGATTTAAGACATAAAAGAAAGAATGAGTGTTAGATGAGTGAAAACCTTCTGAGAGCTACCCCTCTGTCGTTTTTCTCTCTTTCTTGACCTCTGATTCTCTTTCTCTCTCTCTCCTGTCTCTCTCTCTCCTCTCTCTCTCTCTCTCTCTCTCTCCTGTCTCTCTCTCTCCTGTCTCTCTCTCTCTCTCTCTCTCTCCTCTCTCTCTCTCTGTCTCTCTGTCTCTCTGTCTTTCTCTCTCTCCCACACACTCTCTCTTTCTCGCCGTCTCTCTTTCTTTCTCTCTCTTTCTCTCTCTGTCTCTCTCTTTCTCTCTCTCCCACACACACTCTCACGCATTCTCTCTCTCTGTCTCTCTCTTAGATTTTCTCTCTCTCTGAGGTGACTTTGAAATACTTTTTATAAAATACAGTTTGGAATACTGAGCCTTGCGTCGCTTTATCCACTCTTTCATGTTCTCTCCTTTCTTCTCTCATTTTATCTTTGGGCGTAACTCTTGCAGAAGTAGTCTCACCATCACAAACTGCTCTTATGGCAGTTGAGATTACAGCAGCTGTACCTCCTACACTCAACCACACAAACTAAAGGAGAATGAATTCAACTGTAAAATCCTCATGACAAGAAGTCTGACAGCATTGAAAAGTTCCCCAAGGACATTTAATAACTATAGTCACTGCCCTTCCACTGGCAGGGACTTAATGTGAATGTATACTGTATGTGAGTGTTTAGGGGGGATTTGGTTGGCAAGACGAGTGGATTTGCCTCTGAATAGAAGTAGTAGTTTGTGTGTGCGTGTGCGCGTGTGCGTGTGTGTGTGTGTGCACGAGCCACGGTTGTATCATCATACCACTGCTCCACAGACAGGCTTTGGCCTTTGACCCAATTTCCCATGATGGCCTTCTCCAATCCTCCCTCGCAGACCCCCTCTCACACAGCATCGAGATTGGGGATCAGATAAATAAATCCAACTGTTTTTCACTCTGCCATCAAAGACAGAGAGCTTGGTTTTCACTCCGGCTTTGGATCCAGCCTCTCAACTCCTCTGGAGCGATTGATTCCATTCCTAGGAGTTATTGGGAAAAATCAAACCCCTGGATCCGGCTTATCCACCCAGATTCTGTCTTCTACCGCGCCGACGCCAGCCGCATATAGAGTTGGGAGAGTTCAGACGATCCCAGTGTCGTTGGTGGGGGGAAGCAATCTATACTCCGCAGTGAGGACGAGCAGTGCTTACTAGGAAGTACGAGCACAGTGAGTGTGCTGAAGTAAATGACCCCTTGTCACACTATACATTTCCCTACTTACTAATGAATACTGGATATGAGAAAAGAGAATATACTGTATCTACCTGTGGAGAAATAAGTGATAGAGATTATAAGATGGTTAGTTGATGTAAACAGTTGGTGTAGAGGCGTCTTGTTTGATTGCTCTTATGTTCCCCGCCACATGGTGCCGTCGACGCCATCTGGTGAGGAGTCATAGCTGTGGCTGACTCAGTGGGCCAGTGATGCCGGTGGGAGGGAGACAACATGCCCACCGAGTCAACCACCAACTGCACCAGAGTTATGCAGAAAATCAACTCCGAGAGAAGTCCATTTTAGACTATGGAGACCAGAGGGGGCTGGCGGGAGGAGCTATAGGAGGACGGGCTCATTGTAATGGATGGAATGGAATAATGGAACGGAATCAAAAGCATAAAACATATGAAAAGCACATATTTGAGTCTGTTCCATTCATTCCATTCCAGCAATTACAATAAGCCCGTCCTCCTATAGCTCCTCCCGCCAGCCTCCTCTGACGGAGACACACCCCATGTAGAAGCAGCCTGAGGCTCTTGCTGTTGATAACTCACCTTGAGAGGTCACACACTCTGGGTGGAGTGGAGAATGCTATTAGTGTAGCTAGGAGCTGAAACCCCATTATAACCTCTGTTCCTCCACTAACCCTCCATTCCCCATCCACACCCGACCACAGAAGGGCTCTAATTGAGTTTCCGTGTTGTGTCGACTGTGAGGACTCGCTCGCTCACTTACTCACGGGCGTCCACAGTCCTCGAGTGGTGAAATACTACATTTGTGGTCAGGCAAGGAGGGGGCAGCCCCCTGTGGGCCTCTCATTCCAGAGAGACAGGCATGACACGGGAGGCTATTGGTTGTGGTAGTTAGTTAGGATCTAATGTGATCACGAGGTGCTGGGAGACCAGAGTCCAGGAGGAGTAAGAGAGAGGGCGGGATCATGCCCTGTCACTCCACAGGACATGCAGGGACATACATGAGCAGCTATGTCTCCTCTGCATTTGATTGTCTGTGTGTGGATGAGTGTGTAGTGGGGACGGCTCCATCCACACACAGCCTCGGGGCTTATCAGAAAACACACACACACACACACAAACACACACACAAACACAAAAACAAACACACACACTGCACAGTTCTGTCTGTGGCTGAAATGTTTTCATTTTCCCCTCATGTTTCTCAATGCCTGTTTGTTTGTGGCTTTGTCAGGGGAGAAAATAGAATAACTTATTCCTGCTGTCTCTCTCTTGTATTTCATGGAGTATTGCATTTACATCATCAGACTGGTTGCTTAGCTATGTTAAACCAGTTGAGCGTTTGGAATATCATTAGGTTTGGGCAGTAAAAGTCAACCGAGGGTGAAATGTGGAGAAATGAAAGGATTTGAGAAATGAGGGGAGTGATGGTATCAGTACAGTAGGGCTGTCCTGTTCCTCTGTCCACTTTAGGTACCAGAAATACCAGGGGACGTCCACAGTGAGATTAGGCTGTCTGTGTTAAATGAACAGAGGGGAGTGAATATAATGATTTCCTGTTTCCATCCATTCTCCCCTTTCTATGTTGTTATCTCTCTCTCATCTCTCTTGACTTCTATCTTCTCATCTCTTCCTCTCTCTCTCTCTCTCTCTCTCTCGCTCTCTCTCTCCTTCTCTCTTTCTGCTCCACCCATCAGGTTTTAAAAAATTGTGTGTGCATGCAGGGGGAAAAGTGGGCCAGTCTAGAAGATCATTAATTAGGATGCATAACGCCTCAGTCCACTGGCTACCAGGGAGCAGATGGGGAGCAGGGTTCCCAGCTCGTACAACAGAGGTGGTTTGTCCCTCTGACTCTCCTCCCTCAAAATATTCCTCTCAGTAGCTACCCAATGGCCACTGAAGATTTGGTGACAGTCTCTTTTGATGGTCTAATATTGACACAGCCAATTATCCACTAACTAGCTGTAATATAAGTATTGAGGATGTTACAACTTTCTCTGTGGTTTCTCTCACACGTTGAGCATCTCTCCCTGTCTATCTCCTTTTATCTCTCTCCTTTTCTCTGTCACTCTCTCTTTTCTCTCTCTCTCTCTCTCTCTCTCTCTCTCTCTCTCCCCCTCTATCTCTCTCTCTCTCTCTCTGTCGCTCTCTCTTTTCTCTCTCTATCTCTCTCCCTCCCCCTCTTTCCCCCTATCTATTTCTCTATCTGTCCCTCTCTCTTTTCCCTCTGTCCCTCTCTATTTTTATCTCTCTCTCTCTCTCTCTCTCTCTCTCTTTCTCTCTCTCTCACTATCTCCTCCTTACACTGGTCTCCTCTTAAAGAATTTCACTGTGTATCACATGGTTTTAGAGGAGACAAAAGCTCTTGATTTGAAACGTAATTATGCATGTCATTAAAACAAA
The DNA here is from genome assembly GCF_901001165.1 of Salmo trutta. NCBI lineage: Eukaryota > Metazoa > Chordata > Actinopteri > Salmoniformes > Salmonidae > Salmo > Salmo trutta. The sequence goes on along the minus strand of NC_042959.1, from coordinate 55,655,627 downwards.
AGTGAGATCCACATCATTGAGTAGTTAATCATGCGTGAAAGGGAGACTCTTTTTAGATTCTGACACACACACACACACACACACACACACACACACACACACACACACACACACACACACACACAGTGTCAACTCCCTGCCAGGCCAGCAAGGACAGGCAATTACGTGAGATGCCTGCATGCATGTGTGTTCAAATGTCACAAAGACTTAACCTGCTGCCACGGAGACTGGACTCATGGGAACACCTGCACTCTGTGAGTCACCAAGGCGACACATCCCACGCTGTCATTCACACAAACACACACACACCCATGTGACCTCCCCAGGGGCGTTGTGGGAGTATAAATCTGTGTGTATGTATGTACCAAACAGTGTGTATGTGTGTGGAATCCTAGCTCATCGGCATGACTCTTACCCTCTGTATTGTACCTCAGGTGGTCTCAGGTAACAGTGATACCTCTGATCTCCCTCCAGTCCTCTCACAGGTGTGTGTTCTAGCGGCATCACGCCACCAGACACCATCTCTGTCAGGTCTGAGAGGGATCACAAGGGGCCAAGAGGGACCTGGGGGCTTGGGGAAATGGGATGGGTGTCCCCTCTCTCAATCACCCCCTTTATTTCATGTAATGGTTAAAGGACAACTCCTAGCCCCTGCCTTACGTTGGTACTTCATGGAGGTCTGAAAGAATCTTCCCCATTCCATCATTACTTCTTCTTCAGTTGAAGCCTCAATACAATTTTGGTAGGTTGTTATTGGACAACACTGTCAATGTACTGACACAAATTGGGCCCCACTCAAATGTGTCATCTTCATCTGATGTCAGACACATAAAGACCACTTGAATGCAATCTCATTCTCGCTCCGTCAACACTGGCCTCTTTTGCACGGCTGCATCTCTAATTCACTGTGTATCAAATCAGGGGGAAGAAAACAAACACAATTTTCCCCTTTTATTCCCCGATTTGCATAACAATCCGTGACATCGTCCAAATGGATATTCAAATGAGGAGACAGCTTTGGGTGGACTCAGACAAGTGTCACTGGGCTACTAATACGGGTGTGTATCGTATCTGGGGCGATTTCGCCTGGTTACCGTCGGATCTTACGAGGATTAGAAAGGCGGTAACAGACACGTGTGGAGCTTTGCCCGCTTTGTCGACTGATCCACTCTCACAGAACACTGACAAGGTGGATCTGTTGGCTGCCTTTTAGTTCTGCTAGTTTGGTGGAGAAAAGAGGGAAGGGAAGGAGAGAGAGAGGCATGGATGGCCCTGGTGACAGATGAAGCAGAGAGAGAGAGAGGGAGAGAGAGGCATGGATGGCCCTGGTGACAGATGAAGCAGAGAGAGAGAGAGAGAGAGAGAGACCTGTGGTGGATGTACGTACTGTAAGAGATTCATCTCTCCTCTGTGAGCAGTATATGTACAGGTAGTGATCATTCCCATGGTCATGACACTGACACTTGTGTTTAACTCTCCTATATCTCTCCTCATTCCTTGCTTTTTGACCCCCAGGCACGGTTTAATGGTTAAAGCCCACTGAGCCAACCCTAAGTCAGCCATTTGTATGCATTTATGTATATATATGCGTGTGTTTGGCATGTACTTAGTGCGTGCTCAGTCGCGTGGAACAAGGATCAAGACACCGCTGTCATTATGAAGAGTCATTATGTCTGTGGAGGAATTCATACATAGCCAACCGGTGTATAAGCCTAACAGCGCCAAACAAAACAACCACGTCCATCCACTGAATTACAAAATAGCAATACAAGAATCTAGAGCCTTGTGCTGAAAAGACCTGTCAAGAAGGCTTCCACCCTCCCCTGTGTCTTCCTCCCCTCTTCCTCTTTTCTTCTCCCTCACTTTTTACCCGCCGCTTCCCTGCGTCCCTCAGATGTGAAGCTCCCTCTTATTTGCTGTTGTCTCTCCTTCGCTCCAACACGAAGCACAAGTCTGCAGACAAAACAAACTCTCCCAAAACCAGACGACAAACAGCAACAACACACAGCGTCTGTTTGCCTGGAGTCCCCTTCTCTGAGTCTTTTCTGAACTTCTGAACACCTTCCGAGAGCACTTGCTTGCTTTCTGCCCCTCCCCACCTCTTTCCTGTCTCTCTATTTCTCCCCTTCTCTCTCTCTCTCTCCCCCCTCTCTGTGTGCTATCAGACAGTGTGTTTTGTAGGAAACATGCTCGTCTGAAGAGTGATAGAAAGAGAGGGTGATGGGTTTGTAAAGAAAATGTCATTCTTTTCACTGACTGTTAAGGCCTTGGGGGAAGCGACAGTTTCAGACAGCAGATAGCTGCTAGTGAGGAAACAGACGAGGGAGGGAGAATCCTTCAGCCTGGGATGGAAACACAGAACCTATCAGCCATGTTGCATCTGGCCATTTGTCTCCACCCAGAGAATGGGCCCAGCGTCATCCAAGTGCTGTGGCTGCCGTCGGGGGTCACCAGCGGATTGTTGGGAAATTGATTTTGAGAGGCAAATAAGATTAAGGAGATTGTGCCAGGGATCGCAAACACTTTGAAAGGGAGAGATGGATGGATGTGTTTGGAAAAGTCAAAGCCCAATGGTGGAAGTGGCACAGACATGGTTTGTTTTTGGCTAAAAGGAGGACTCAGACCCAATGACATCATCATCAAAGGATTAGGGGCTTCAGCAGACACTAGCCCTCCACTTTCCCAGAATGCATTTAGCTCATATGCCTACAATTCATCCAGACAACCTCTTAGTAGTGATTCCACGTCCCCCTGACTGTACCAACTGTTATCTTTGACGTTTGACCCTGACCCTTAATCTCTTTATCTTTTCTGTGTCTGTAGGGGATGAGTGGTACCTCTGCAGGCTGACCCTTAGTGTGCCCACCCTGGCAGACCTGCAGTGGGGCATGTTCCCTCAGCCCTACCTGGGCGCAGTGGGACCTGACGCCGCACCAGGCTCTGTGGTCTACCGCCTTACCGCCCGCCAACGAGATGGCACAATAGGAAACGCCCACTTCCTGCTACTGGACGGTGAGTGAAATGTCGATCAAAATTATGATTGAATTGATACAACGTTTAAATAGTGTCCATTTTACATTACATTTGATTAGATTAGATAGCTAAACTCTGATGAGATAAAAGCATTTAATGAAAGGATGACATGCAAGTGTTCTATTTTTAGGGTACTCAGGTGTTGGACATCCCTAAGACAGCGATAATGTACATTAAATTATAACAAAGAAAAAATAAAATAGATATAGATTGAATAAAATAAAAAAATGAAATAATGAAAAATCCAAAAGAAGTGAGTGACAGGAACAATGCAGCTGTGATTAGCTACATGTCCCTGGCTACCAGCAGCTGTGTGCCTCCTACTCCTCTTCCTCCTCCTCCTCTTCTCTCTCTTTCTCTTCCTCCTCCTCCTCTTCTCTCTCTCTCTCTCTTCCTCCCTCTCCTCTTCTCTCTCTTTCTCTTCCTCCTCCTCCTCTTCCTCTCTCTCTTCCTCCCTCTCCTCTTCTCTCTCTTTCTCTTCCTCCTCCTCCTCTTCCTCTCTCTCTTCCTCCCTCTCCTCTTCTCTCTCTTTCTCTTCCTCCTCCTCCTCCTCTTCTCTCTCTCTTCCTCCTCCTACTCTTCTCTCTCTCTCACTCTCCTCTTCTCTCTCTCTCTCTTCCTCCTCCTCTTCTCTCTCTCTCTCTTCCTCC